>NC_057813.1:646898666-647101940 GCF_018294505.1 Triticum aestivum
TCCCTTTGTACCTATATATATACGTGCATACGCACCCGATGAATATATCGTGAGTTGCACCAATCCTCTACAGGCACAATGGCGGCGGCTGGCTGTACGCCCACAAACTGCTCGATCAAATGCATAGGAGGAAACGGAAGCAAAGAAGGTGACAGGTGGGCCCTACCTGTCATTTGACAGGCTAAACAAACGGTGGGAGAATTTGATGCCACGTCAACCTGACCGGTGGTACCCACTCATCAGTTTCTGTGTCAAACCGCTCTTATTGACTCATTAGCATTTTTTGCAAACTGTCAGCACAATATCAGATGCTTTTTGCAAAAAAAAAAAGAAACATGGTGGTTTTTTATTTAGGGTCCACAAATGTGATGGTTTTTTGCAATTTACTCAAGCAAACAAGGTTGATCTCGCCATGGACGTCGAACTGCAATCAGTTTATTGGGCAAACCAAATTTAGGTCGCTTGTTGGCACTCTATCCGCTTGATTTGGTACCTGCTGATCCGCCATGGACGTCGAACTGCAATCAGTTTATTGGACAAACCAAATTTAGGTCGCTCGTTGACGACTCTACCCGCTTGACATTGGTACCTGCTGATCTGCAGCGGCAGTGCGGCTAGTCCAGATCCGATAACCATGAAATCGAGGAGAGGGTCGGTGAAAGTTGGAATGGGAGGAGAGGATCGGGATGGGAGGAGACAGATGGGATACGTAGCCAGGAAAGGGAAGAACAAACGTCATGAAGAGAAGGGGGAAAGATTGGGCTGTGGGCGTTGCTTGGAATTTGGTGGGGAAAGGAAAAACGTGCGTACTCATGTAGAGAGGACCGGTCCTATCCCATTCTGTTCGCTGGTCAAGCGGTAACAGATGTTGATCTGGCAGGGCTGCTGTTGTGGTTGGGCCCATCTGTAAGCCGGTGATAAAATGTTGACGTGGCAGGTTTGCTGAGGTGGATAGACTGCATGTCAAGAGAAATAAAATAATGGGGATGAACTATTTAGGTATTATAGATAAAACAAGAGAAAACTTCGGGGAGAGAGAGAGAATATGTAGGTCAAGATAAGAACTAATGTGATCGCGGCCTTTGATTTTTGACTATATAAAAGTATGGTAACGAGTTGTACTAATATATATCCTGATTATTAGTTGTTTTGGTAGATTAGTTTGTGTTTCATCGGTCCCTCGGGTCCATCTGGCAACCTGCGACTCCTCCGTCGTCTCTGCAACCATACGAAAGGTATGGAGCACACTCGTATGCAGTATCTAAGTCGGTGTTTACATGTCTTGTAACTTGATCTTTGTTTTGTTTCGTCGCAAAAAAAAACTTGATTTTTGTTATATAAATGAGACACATATTTATACCATGAAAAAAGAGAGATATGTTGTGTGCAAGTGGTTGGGAAGCTTGCTCTGGTTTCTGTTTTTTTTTCTTCTTCTGAAAAAACTAGCTGTCCACGGTGTATGGTTTGCACGATGAGCTGGATAGCATCTGAGTAAAATAGTTGTTTAACTAGGCTAAACCTTCCAAAAGAACTATAGTATTCGGAAGAAACCTTCGTGATGTTTCGGCCCACTTAGAACCTGCCATGTCATTGCCGTCTACCAGTCTCGATCCAAAATTCACAGAATCAGTATGACAGTTGTTGCTTCAACTACTTGTGCTCCATCACGTCAAGGGAAAAAACTACGTGCCACGCGCTGTAACATCATCCTGTTAAGAGTTTCCTTGTTTCTCAAGAATCTCACATGGATCCGAGACAGAAAAAAAAAATCTGAAGTGAGAGCGTGGATAGGTGGAACTGGAATAACAGCGAGTGGCTACCACACTCCCCATGATCCATATGTATAACTAACACGGGAAAGTAGGGTTGTGTAGGAAGAAAGAAGGTTAACGTACGTGCTGGCATGTGCGCTTACGGGAACAGCTAGCGAATAGTACATGGAAGTTGGCAAGTTGCGTGTTCCTTGCACAAGCCAGTTCTCTTCAACCCGGATACATTTCTCGTCTCCTAGCTGGAACTGAAATAAAGTAGGGCAAGAAGGCTCTGGTTTCGTCTCCTCGGTCGAAGACTTGTAGGGTGGCGGGCATGTGGTAGGTGCGCACGATCGGCACATATATCCGGCGCATGTGGCAGCTTGTTTATTCCCTCGTTTCCTGTGCCATATCATATGCACGGCGAGGTTGGTTGAACGTTGTAAAACAAGTGGTTTACGTCGCGTGAGCGGCGAGAACAAACGTGTGGCACAGTGCGGGGATTGTTGATGAGAAGACGGAGGTTGCCGCGTGTGCATGCATGTGTGTTCTTTGTTATTGTTAAGAGGATAAACGGGATTCTCGCGAGTCAAAGTACCTACATGGGGATCGGTTGGGTAGGAGTAGGACGACGGCCTAGCCGACACTCTCCGTGATTACCTTTTCGACCCCTTTGTTCTTTACGCATGCATGATCGCGACGTTGCAACACTCCCTTGATAGCTTCCGCTCTGGTTCTTATTAGTAGCCTTGTCTTGTTCAGTGTCTGATATATGATGAAATGTACCGTTCAAATCAATCGATAATATCCGAAGGGTCGGTATATATTCCTATATATCATTTCCACATGCATACAGAAGGGAAGGTTCGAGACAGATCATTCGTGTTTGGATGGTTGCAGGCATTATCGATAATTGGATCCATCATCGATGTGTAGTGGTCAAGTGGTGTTCTGGTGTGTAGTGCACTGATATGTATATATTGCATCTTCGTGTAACCAGATCAGCAATACCCCGTGCAGATAGTATTATTTATATACCCACAGGAGCACATTTTCAAAGTCGCTGGTAGTACATGGTTTACCAAAATGAAATAACAATCGTTGGTACATTCCTGTTGGGCTCTCATTATCAGTGGCTCGGTGCTGTACTCAATCATGCATATGAACCGTTCCTTCGAATAGAAATAGGTGCGGAAAACCACGCATCAACCGTTAGAAAACTAGCCGAAGCCGCCGTTATATACCCCCGTCGAACCTTGAGCCCAGCACCACATCATCTCACCAAGAAGCAGCTAGCTAAGCTAAGCCTAGCCAAAGCTTCTCTAGCTTCGGAAGTCCAGGAAACATGAGGCTCGCAGTGGTTCTCCTGTGTGCCCTGGTGGCTGTCCAGGTCGCGCTCCTCGCCGCCCCGGCGGATGCCGGCGAGCTGGTGGTCGGGTACTACGACAAGAAGTGCAGGGGCGTGGAGAACGTCGTCCAGTGGCATGTCAGGAGGGCGCTCAAGACCAACCGCCGCGCCGGCGCCGCCCTTGTCCGCCTCCTCTTCCACGACTGCTTCGTCAGGGTACGTACATTTCGTGCGCGGAGCTTATGTGGTCAACATGCGTGTCAATAAAATTGACGCGTGCAGCGCAAATTTAGTTTGCAAGCACGCCAAGTTCGTGGCAAAAATGAACCGAGACGGATTAGCAATGCTCACCAACTGAACTTGTCATACTCGGCGAACAAAAATGCCATGATAAATGTTCATTTTGCCATGACTAAAAATATGACGTTCACTGGATAGTTAGGTCCATATTGCATAATATAACGATGACATGCATGCATGCAGGGTTGCGATGCCTCCGTCCTCCTTGACGCGTCCCCCGAGAACCCTCACCCGGAGAAGGAGGCGCCGGTGAACATCGGGCTGGCGGCCTTCGACCTCCTGGAGGAGATCAAGGCGGCCGTCGAGGACAGGTGCCCCGGCGTGGTGTCCTGCTCCGACATCCTCATTTACGCGGCCCGGGACGCGGCCAGCGCCCTCAGCAACGGGAACATCCACTTCGACGTCCCCGCGGGGCGCCTCGACGGGCTCGTCTCCTCGGCCGCCGAGGCCCAGGCGGAGCTCCCGGACTCCACCTTCACCGTGCAGCAGCTCATCGACAACTTCGCCCGAAAGGACTTCGACGTGGAGGAGCTGGTCATCCTGTCCGGCGCGCACTCCATCGGCGTCGGCCACTGCTCCTCCTTCACCGGCCGCCTCACCGCGCCGCCGGAGCAGATCAACCCGGCCTACCGCAACCTGCTCAACCACAAGTGCCACCAGGGCGCCAACCCGGCCGTCGTCAACAACGTCCGCGACGAGGACTACGAGACGGTCGCCAGGTTCATGCCCGGGTTCACCAGCCGGGTGCGCAAGATCAGCGACTTCCTCGACAACACCTTCTACCACAACAACCTCGCCAGGATCGTCAGCTTCAACTCCGACTGGCAGCTCATGACCCACACCGAGGCCAGGGGCCACGTCCACGAGTACGCCGACAACGCCACGCTCTGGGACGGGGACTTCGCCGACTCCCTGCTCAAGCTCAGCAAGCTGTCCATGCCCGCCGGGAGCAAGGGCGGCATCAGGAAGAAGTGCAGCATCGCCACCCACCCTCTCTACTAAACAAGTCGGATGCATGCATGAACAAGGTCGATCCAACGAATTGAAGAACCTTTGCCCCTGGCCGGCGGTGTGCGGATTTCTTCGATAATCTTGTGGTTTTCCCGGTCCAATCCATTCTTTTGATTCCCATTGGTTGTGTATTTTATGTATGGCAACATATATGTATCATCCACGGCAATAAAGTTACGGTCCTGGCAAATGGCAATTTATTACAAATGACCTTTCAAGAAAATTGTATTACTAAAAAGGATTATATAGATATCAACGTGGTTGGTGAGTCGTGACGCTACAAGCATAAAGGGTAGACCGTGAACTCAAAGCTCACATGAGCGAGCATGCACCTACCCGAGAAATCCTACCAACCAGATAATGGCCGGTTCATTTGGCTTAATCAAAGCTGATACTCCAATCAAGTTTTTTTTTTGTGGCGACTACAGCGAAGTAGCTAATTCTTAGTCACAAAAAACCCGGAAGAAAACATGTGAATAACCGTTACAAACAGTACAAAGGAAAAAAAAAAGGACCAGTTGAAACGAGCTACAGTATTGGGCTCTTCCCATTTCCTGAGCGGCGGAGGTGAGATTTCCTTAGGAATCAGTACTTATTGGACTAGTTGGTAAACGTGGCACGAGCAATCAGTTTTGCACATATTGGGTGAAAAAATTATTCAAAATCACTAGTTTTTTTGCGGGAACTCAAAATCACTAGTTAAGGGTTACCCTTTGCTAATTTCATTCGGAAAACCATATGCCAACTGCATATCTACCTTCACCAAGCACCGTAGATGCGGGTGCTCGGCATGGAACATTTTTCTGAAAATGCGTGGAAAAATCACCACGGCCAACTGTTCTAGCCTTCTCGAGGAGTCGTCGTGGCTGTGGCCCACATGTAGCAGTTGGGAGGATAGTTGCATGCATTTTTCACCCATTTCTCTCTCACCTCGTCACCAATCAAATTCCATGCCTTTTATTTTAGATGATTCATATCTTTAAAACCTAAATTTTGTTATTTTTAATATTTTTTAATTCATCACGATAAAATTTTAAAAACAACGCAAATCAGATACATTTAGACTAATTTAAATTGCATTGGTACAATCAACTAAAGCACATGTTAAATACTTTCTGAAACTTTATAAAATAATTGACATATGTGTAAATATTTTTTAAAATTGATTGAAATATGACTGGAATTCTGAAAACACCAAATATTATAAGTTTATTCTTAGAAATTTCTGTTTCTTTCAAAAATAAAAATAAAAATATACTTTTGATCTATTTGCATACGCAGTAACTATTATTTTCTGTATCAACAATATGAATACAACATACATCCTTCTACAAATGACCGAAACGTTCACAAAATTTTCAATCATAGAGATAAAAGCGATGAATGCAAAATATTCTTTCATCGCCATAAGAAAAGTAGCGGTTACATATTATGAATTTTACTTTCTTATATGTTCTCCAAAACCTCATCACACTCCTATTGTGTTGGTTTGCACGAGATTTTATTCCTAAAAATACTACACTTAGGTAAAATGCCTACGTACTGTTACGTAATTAGACTAACTGCTAATCCCTCCGCCTCCCTGATTCCAACTGGGCGGGGTCTCTCTCCTAATTTTCTCCAACTGAAAAATGCCACCTAATCCATTATGTTACTTTACGTTTGATTCCTACGTAGGTGTAGTATTGCTCTTTTGTTGCAGAGGCCTAGTCTCACATTCGGTTGTTAACCGGTTCAAACTATTTTTTTTGCTAGAAGATACAAAATAATTAATTTTATACCCAACATTTATACTTATTTTAAATTAAGTGTGTACCATATAGCAATTTTAATTCACATAATTTTGTATTATTTAGGCACATAAGAATGTTTACAGATAATAGTTATATTATTCGTATATAGTTGTAATGTACATCACTGAAAATTTTAATTATGCAATGTATAAAAAGTATTTTTATTGTTAAAAAAAGATTTGAATTTTTTTTCCAATATCACATAAATTTATAGTGTATATACATATATTTGCATGTCTATGCGTATGTCCAAATATATCTTTTAATATCATTGAATATCATGGTAGAGACTTCTGAATCATAAATATTTTAATAGTGGTTTCTACTGTATATGAGGGAACCATATTCGGAGAAACTTCTAGGTCATATTAATTTTTACATGCAAGTTAAGTTCAGTAATAGAGTCATTGAAGAACCAAATATGTTCTTGATTGTACTTTTCCATAATTAAGTGTATCTTAATTATTTCTTTATAAAGTTTGTATCTCATTCATCTTTGATATTAATGAAAGCTAGCTGTCGAAATTTTCTATGCCTCAAGTCAATTATTCATTATTACTATTTGGCCTGGAAACAATTGTTATGTCTTGCCAAATCAAGGATCTGTTTACCCAATTATTGATGTGAATTTCAGAATTCAGGTGTGCACTATCTTGAACCTCTGACGGAGGCTCTAAATGACAAATGTGTGGGAGTCTTCACTAACGTAGGTTTCAATAAAAGTGATTGTGTTTCGTATTTTATTGATTGGATAATTCAAAAATTGTCTGGTTGGAAAGGAGAAGTTTATCATCAGATGGAAAGAAGATTTTGTTCAAAGTGGATGGCTAACTCAATACATCATATGGTATGTTTGTCTTTAAAATTCCTAAGCAAGTTCACAAAGGATCAGAAACGCGATGTCACGGGAAATGCACTAGTTCATATGGTAGCGTGATGACGCTAATCAAAAGAGAATGCACTAGTTCATAATGTGGGAAATGCATGCCGCCAAAGAAGCACGGAGACAGCACACTCGTCTTGCAATGCACTATCGGTTTGGACTACAAAATTCAAAGTTATAAATTTGTAGGATATTTCTGTAAGATAGAGCCTACGTAGCACTAGCCAACATGCAAAGTGGGCCATGGATCTACAAGAACACGGTCATGTTGAAACTTTGTGAGCCATGGTATTCTCCCATCAAGTCCTGCTAATCCATCTAAGTCATCATCACCGTCTAAGGGCATGTCTCAAGCCATGTCAATCCCAACCGCAGGCCTCCTGTAAGAATGGATTCCTACTCCTATGTAGAATTGGTTCCTATCTTCACATTTTAAAGGAAACAAATATTAGCTTAGACCTAACGGAAAAAATACTATCACACAAACCAAATGGCATCTCTTTTTTGATAGCAATCAAACACATTAACCTACGTGCAAAGGGCGAACGTTCTCGCGTGCCACATCCACAGGTTTTACTGTCGCGTTTTACTATGTCGAGGGAGGACAGAAACAAAACGCTCGCACCTCTTGCTCACAACCATTCCTTCGTTCTCTCCTCCTAGCTAAGGTTCCCTCCGCCGTCGCTGCCACCCTCACCGGCGTCGTGCTTCGTCTCCCGTCCCGAGCTCCACCTATCATCTAGCGTCATCTCCCGCCGCTGGCGTCTGGCAGCACGTTGGCACCGCCGCGGCGATGCTACTCGCGCGGCCCTCGTCGGCGTCGCGTTGGGGCGCCAGCGCCGCCGCTGCAGGGCTCTGGTCGAAGGGATCCCCGCGCCAAAGGACGGCTGAGCGGTCGCTGACGGTGAGCGCGGCAGTTGATGGCCTGACGGACCTCATCATCGTCGGAGCCGGGGTGGTCGGATCTGCCTCGCCTACACGCTCGGAAAGGTGACATGTTTTTTCCTTGCTTCCCCGTCCTTGCGTTCCGCTGGCCAGGTAGGAAGTTCCTGTTTCTTTTAGACTGGAAACTTGTGGTTCTTCTTTATTTTAAGAACAAAACCCGAATTAGTATTCAAAAGGAGAACACTAGATTGAATTGGTATTCGACAGCGCAGGGATCAAAATTTCCACCATGAATGATGGCAGGCTGATTATAAATTTGCATGTGGTGCTATACTCGTAGTTGGAAATATCTCTAAAAAAACTGGATCATTCATTTTCTCTCTCTCGGTATTAAGGGTACACCCTCTCTCTTTATACGACTTGTACACCAGCCTTGCTCTCTTATACTTGGGACTGCATAACTCTCGCTTACTTTTTGTATGAAACATACAGTATGCACAAGTTCCGGTTACTAAATTAAAGCTATTTCTTTTTACCATTCAGATTGCTGCAAGCTACCAAGCCATACCATATCCCTCTCCATGATCTGCAGAGTTATATGATGTGTAACATGGCAGTGTTGCTGAATGGAAGGAGGTAATTTGCTTGCTCTTTCTAAATTTGTTGGTTTCTTAATGCTATATGCATGTGGGACACAGCCACGACGACTCCTTGAGAAGGCTGGAACAGTTGGTCGGACCTCTTCCAATGCAAAGGTGCTTAGATGAGGTGCTATGTGCATTAAATACCTTAGCAACTCATCTCCCCAATGCATAGGTGCTTACTTGTTGTTGCTAAGCATACTTTATTTAATGTGTTAGCACCTAAAGTCTTTTATGCATTGGTCAAGTTGTTTCATTTAAGTAGTTTGCCTAGGTTCTCGCGCTTGGCATTGGTTTTTTCTAGGGTCACCAAAGTGCTCTCTCCCCTCATTAAATGTTGTGCCATGTCATTTTTTTACTTGTGTGACATGCTTAGCACCTGTCCACCGTGGAGCACTGAAAAGGGCCTCATGGTGATTATTGGCATTCTGTGTTGATTAATACTGATTGACCACTCTACCAAAGGAGTCCCTGCCTCACTAGTACTCCTGCTGTATAAATCACACCACATTCTAGTCCACAGTATTCTCACATCCTCACTCTCCACCATCACCATGGCTAATGCCTGCACCTCCACCGCTCGGGAACGGGCCCAATATTGTACTCCCTCCGTTTCATAATATAAGAACGTTTTTGACACTATCGTTTTTGACACTACACTAGTGTAGTGTCAAAAACGTTCTTATATTATGGGATAGTGTCAAAAACGTTCTTATATTATGGGACGGAGGGAGTAGCTTGTTTCAACTGGTCTGGTTTTTTCCGCTATGTGCTGTTTGTAACGGTTTTTCACATGTTTTCTTCGGCTTTTTTGTGACTAAGAATTAGTTACTTCGCTGTAGTCGCCCCAAAAAAATAAGTTGATGGCAGCATTAGCTTTGGTTAAGCGAAATGAACCAGCCATGATCTGGTTGGTAGGATTTCTCTGGTAGGTGCATGAACGCTCATGTGAGCTCTGAGTTCATGGTCTACCCTTTATGCTTGTAGCGTCACGACTCACCACGTTCATATCTATAATCATTTTCAATACAATGTTTTTTTGAAAGGTTATTTGTAACAATATTAATCCAGCTGTTGGAAGGATAGTTGCATGCACTTTTCTTCCATTCTCTCTCTCACCTTGTCACCCATCAAAATCCGTACTTTTCTACCATGCACTTTTATTTTTAGATGATTCATACCTTTAAAATGCAAATTTCATTATTTTTTATGTTTTTGAATTCATGATGATAATTTTTAAAAACAAGACAAATTTGGATACATTTTGAACTAATTTAAATTGCATTGTTACAATCAATTAATGTACATGTTAAATATTCTCTGAAACTTAGTAAAATAATTGAAAATGAATTTAATGTTTTTAAAATTGATTAAATTATGGCTAAAATTCTAAAAACACCAACAACATTTTAGTTATATATCACAAGTTTAGTCTTAGAAATTTCACTTTTTCGCAAAATAAACAACAGAGCATTTGTTTTATTTGCATACGCGGTAACTATCGGTTTGGGTATCAATAAGATGAATAGTATATACAGTTTGCAATGTATATCCGAAACGTTCACATTATTCGCAACCATCGGGATGAAGGTAATTTAACCAAAATATTCTTTCATCCCCATAAAATAAGTAGCGATCAAATATTACCAATCTTATTTTCTCGGCCATTCTTCAAAAACTCATCGCGCTCGTATTGTGTTGGTTTCAAAGAGGGTTTGTTGATGAGGCCTGCTATCACATGCAGCTGTCGGGAGAGCCGGTTCAAACCATTTTTCGGCCCTAGACGGTGTAAAATAATTTGTTTTTTATACCAAACATTTATACTTATTTTAAACTAAGTGTACCATATAATAATTTTAATTAATATAATTTTCTATTACTTAACCACATAGCAATGTTTCCAAATAATAGTTTTATTATTCATATACAGTTGTATTCACTAGTAGAAAACAGGGCTTTGGTTCAGACCGGGTCAGCCTATTAGTCCCGGTTCAGTCCAGAACCGGGACCCATGGGGGTATTGGTCCCGGTTCATGAGGCCAGGGGGCCTGCCGGGCCTCGTGGGGGCATTAGTCCCGGTTCGTCGGGCCCCTTTGGTCCCGGTTGGTACGACGAACCGGGACCAATGGGCCTCGCTTCTGGCCCACCACCATTGGTCCCGGTTGGTGGCTTGAACTGGGACCAAAGGGTGTCCTTTAGTCCCGGTTCCAGCCACGAACCGGGACCAATGTGATGCCTATATATACCCCCTCGCCGGCGAGCAGAGCACTCCACACTGCTCTATTTTTTCTGGACGGCGAGGGGAGGGCTTTGTGGTGATCTAACTCACATCCTATGCACATGAGGTGTTCGATGCAATGCCCGAGCCACACTACTTAAGCTTTCTCCTCTCCAAGCTCGACCTCCAAGCTCCATTTTCCTCAATATTTGTCTAGGTTTAGCGGTCTGTCACGTCCCGTCCCCATCTTCACCGCCGTCAATCGCCCGCGCCAATCTCGTCGGCGGCGGGTCTTCATCGTCGTCGATCGCCCGCGCCAATCTCGTCGCCGGCACCACCGTGGTGAGCCTCTTGTTCTTATCTTCTTTCTCAAAAGTAAATAAAATCTTACTTGTATGTTTAGATAGATACTTGTATAATTTTCTTACTTTTATTATTGCTTCTAATTATATAGTGCGATGGTTTTGGTATCCGCCCCCGTCGGTCCTCGTCCTGTCTACGATTTGGATGTGGTATATATTATCTTTTAGAACTATTTGGTTCATTTATTGTTTATGACCGTTATGCCGACCAACATGACATAGATTTTATTTATCTAGGAGGTGTGTGAAGCGGAAATTCCAACCGACCCTATTGTCGAGAGGTTAAATTTAGTTGAAGAAGAAAATAATTACTTGAAGGAAAAAATAAAAAAACTGAGGAGGAGAAGATGATATTGGAGTTGCATGTTGCGGATGTCGTCGATGATCACAAGATCAAGATGGATGCAATGCGCTTGAAGATTAGAAAGATTAGAAAATATGCCATTAATACCGAGACTTGCTATCATTATGTCATTGGATCAATTGTTACCTTGGTTGCGATTATGATCGCATTTGTTTTCGCATTGAAATGTTTTACATAGTTTCAATGTATGCTTTAATTAGATGCTCTGGAGAGCTATATGTTGTTCAATAAGGACTATGTATGTACTTTGGTTTTAATGTGATGATGAAATTCTATTAATTTGGTCACTTAATTATCTATTCATGATGTTCTGTCATGGTTTTTGACACACTTAATTATATATAATGCACGCAGATGAACCGGTAATGGATGTACGGTGACAGACACACCTCCGAGTACATTAAGGGCGTGCATAGTTTTCTCGAAGTGGCTGAGGCAAACAAGACGAATGGAAGCCCTACGGAGATTGTTCTTCACCAACACCGTCACTATGCCGTCGTACTGCCGGAACTCATCTACTACTTCACCCGTCTTGCTGGATCGAGAAGGCGAGGACATCATCGAGCTGAACATGTGATGAACGCGGAGGTGCCGTACGTTTGGTACTTGATCGGGGCGGATCGTGAAGGTGTACGACTACATCAACCGCGTTGATAAATGCTTTCGCTTAGCGATCTTCAAGGGTATGAAGATACACTCTCCTCTCTGGTTGCTATGCATCACCATGATCTTGCATGTGCATAGGAATTTTTTTGAAATTACTACGTTCCCCAAAAGTGGCATCCGAGCCAGGTTTTATGCGTAGATGTTATATGCACGAGTAGAACACAAGTGACTTGTGGGCGATACAAGTCATACTGCTTACCAGCATGTCATACTTTGGTTCGGCGGTATTGTTGGATGAAGCGGCCCGGACCGACATTACGCGTACGCTTAGGCGAGACTGGTTCTACCGACGTGCTTTGCACATAGGTGGCTAGCGGGTGTCAGTTTCTCCAACTTTAGTTGAATCGAGTGTGGCTACGCCCGATCCTTGAGAAGGTTAAAACATCACTAACTTGACGAACTATCATTGTGGTTTTGATGTGTAGGTAAGAACGGTTCTTGCTCAGCCCGTAGCAGCCACGTAAAACTTGCAACAACAAAGTAGAGGACGTCTAACTTGTTTTTGCAGGGCATGTTGTGATGTGATATGGTCAAGACGTGATGCTATATTTTATTGTATGAGATGATCATGTTTTGTAACCAAGTTATCGTCAACTGGTAGGAGCCATATGGTTGTCGCTTTATTGTATGCAATGCAATCGCCCTGTAATTACTTTACTTTATCACTAAGCGGTAGCGATAGTCGTAGAAGCAATAGGTGGCGAAACGACAATGATGCTACGATGGAGATCAAGGTGTCGCGCCGGTGACGATGGTGATCATGACGGTGCTTCGGAGATGGAGATCACAAGCACAAGATGATGATGGCCATATCATATCACTTATATTGATTGCATGTGATGTTTATCTTTTATGCATCTTATTTTGCTTTGATTGACGGTAGCATTATAAGATGATCTCTCACTAAATTTCAAGGTATAAGTGTTCTCCCTGAGTATGCACCGTTGCGAAAGTTCTTCGTGTTGAGACACCACGTGATGATCGGGTGTGATAGGCTCTACGTTCAAATACAACGGGTGCAAAATAGTTGCACACGCGGAATACTCAGGTTCAACTTGACAAGCCTAGTATATATAGATATGGCCGAAACACTGAGACCGAAGGGTCGAGCGTGAATCATATAGTAGATATGATCAACATAGTGATGTTCACCATTGAAAACTACTCCATCTCACATGATGATCGGACATGGTTTAGTTCATTTGGATCACGTGATCACTTAGATGATTAGAGGGATATCTATCTAAGTGGGAGTTCTTAAGTAATATGATTAATTGAACTTAAATTTATCATGAACTTAGTACCTGATAGTATTTTGCTTGTCTATGTTTGTTGTAGATAGATGGCTCGTGCTGTTGTTCCGTTGAATTTTAATGCGTTCCTTGAGAAAGCTAAGTTGAAAGATGATGTTAGCAAGTACACGGACTGGGTCCATAACTTGAGGATTATCCTTATTGCTGCACAAAATAATTACGTCCTGGAAGCACCGCTGGGTGCCAGGCCTGCTGCAGATGCAACTGACGACGTTAAGAACGCCTGGCAGAGCAAAGCTGATGACTACTTGATAGTTCAGTGTGCCATGCTTTACGGCTTAGAACCGGGACTTCAACGACGTTTTGAACGTCATGGAGCATATGAGATGTTCCAGGAGTTGAAGTTAATATTTCAAGCAAATGCCCGGATTGAGAGATATGAAGTCTCCAATAAGTTCTATAGCTGCAAGATGGAAGAGAATAGTTCTGTCAGTGAACATATACTCAAAATGTCTGGGTAGAATAATCACTTGAATCAACTGGGAGTTAATCTTCCAGATGATAGTGTCATTGACTGAATTCTTCAATCACTGCCACCAAGCTACAAGAGCTTCGTGATGAACTATAATATGCATGGGATGGACAAGACTATTCTCGAGCTCTTCGCAATGCTAAAAGCTGCGGAGGTAGAAATCAAAAAGGAGCATCAAGTGTTGATGGTCAATAAGACCACCAGTTTTAAGAAAAAGGGTAAAGGGAAGAAGAAAGGAAACTTCAAGAAGAACGGCAAACAAGTTGCTGCTCAGGAGAAGAAACCCAAATCTGGACCTAAGCCTGAGACTGAATGCTTCTACTGCAAGCAGACTGGTCACTGGAAGCGAAACTACCCCAAGTATTTGGCGAATAAGAAGGATGACAAGGTGAACAAAAGTATATGTGATATGCATGTTATTGGTGTGTACCTTACTAATGCTCGCAGTAGCACCTGAGTATTTGATACTGGTTCTGTTGCTAATATTTGCAACTTGAAACAGGGACTACCGATTAAGCGAAGATTGGCTAAGGACAAGGTGACGATGCGCGTGGGAAATGGTTCCAAAGTCGATGTGATCGCGGTCGGCACGCTACCTCTACATCTACCTTCGGGATTAGTTTTAGACTTAAATAATTGTTATTTGGTGCCAGCGTTAAGCATGAACATTATATCTGGATCTTGTTTGATGCGAGACGGTTATTCATTTAAATCAGAGAATAATGGTTGTTCTATTTATATGAGTAATATCTTTTATGGTCATGCACCCTTGAAGAGTGGTATGTTTTCATAATGTTGAAGCCAAAAGATGCAGACTTGATAATGATATAGTGAAACTTATTTGTGGCACTGCCGTTTGGGTCATATTGGTGTAAAGCGCATGAAGAAACTCCATACTGATGGACTTCTGGAATCACTTGATTATGAATCACTTGGTACTTGCGACCGTGCCTCATGGCAAGATGACTAAAACGCCGTTCTCCGGAACTATGGAGCGAGCAACAGATTTGTTGGAAATCATACATACTGATGTATGTGGTCCAACTAACATTGAGGCTCGCGACGGGTATCGTTATTTTCTCACCTTCACAGATGATTTAAGCAGATATGGGTATATCTACTTAATGAAACATAAGTCTGAAACATTTGAAATGCTCAAAGAATTTCAGAGTGAAGTGAAAAATCATCGTGCCAAGAAAATAAATTTTCTACGATCTGATCATGGAGGAGAATATTTGAGTTACGAGTTTGGTTTATATTTGAAACAATGCGGAATAGTTTCGCAACCCATGCCACCCGGAACACCACAACGTAATGGTGTGTCCGAACGTCGTAATCGTACTTTACTAGATATGGTGCGATCTATGATGTCTCTTACTGATTTACCGCTATCGTTTTGGGGTTATGCTTTAGAGACGGCTGCATTCACGTTAAATAGGGCACCATCAAAATCCGTTGAGACGACGCCTTATGAACTATGGTTTGGCAAGAAACCAAAGTTGTCGTTCCTTAAAGTTTGGGGCTGCCATGCTTATGTGAAGAAACTTCAACCAGATAAGTATGAACCCAAATCGGAGAAATGTGTCTTCATAGGATACCCAAAGGAGACTATTGGGTACACCTTCTATCACAAATCTGAAGGCAAGACTTTTGTTGCTAAATTCGGATCCTTTCTAGAGAAGGAATTTCTCTCGAAAGAAGTGAGTGGGAGGAAAGTAGAACTTGATGATGTAAATGTACCTGCTCACTTATTAGAAAGTAGTTCATCACAGAAATCGGTTCCTGTGACAACTACGCCAATTAGTGAGGAAGCTAATAATATTGATCATGAAACTTCAGATCAAGTTACTACTGAACCTCGTAGGTCAACCAGAGTAAGATCCACACCAGAGTGGTACAGTAATCCTATTCTGGAGGTCATGTTACTTGATCATGGCGAACCTACGAACTATGAGGAATCGATGATGAGCACAGATTCCGCAAAATGGATTGAGGCCATGAAATCTGAGATGAGATCCATGTATGAGAACAAAGTATGGACTTTGGTTGACTTGCCCGATGATCGGCAAGCCATCAAGAATAAATGGATCTTCAAGAAGAAGACTGATGCTGATGGTAATGTTACTGTCTATAAAGCTCGACTTGTTGCGAAAGGTTTTCGACAAGTTCAAGGGGTTGACTACGATGAGACTTTCTCACCCATAGCGATGCTTAAATCTGTCCGAATCATGTTAGCATTTGCCGCATTTTATGATTATGAAATATGACAAATGGATGTCAAAACTGCATTCCTGAATGGATTTCTAAAAGAAGAGTTGTATATGATACAACCAGAAGGTTTTGTCGATCCAAAAGGTGCTAATAAAGTGTGCAAGCTCCAGCGATCCATTTATGGACTGGTGCAAGCCTCTCGGAGTTGAAATAAACGCTTTGATAGTGTGATCAAAGCATATGGTTTTATACAGACTTTTGGAGAAACCTGTATTTACAAGAAAGTGAGTGGGAACTCTGTAGCATTTCTGATATTATATGTGGACGACATATTGTTAATTGAAAATGATATAGGATTTCTAGATAGCATAAAAGGATACTTGAATAAAAGTTTTTCAATGAAAGACCTCGGTGAAGCTGCTTATATATTAGGCATCAAGATCTATAGAGATAGATCAAGACGCTTAATTGGACTTTCACAAAGCACATACCTTGATAAAGTTTTGAAAAAGTTCAAAATGGATCAAGCAAAGAAAGGGTTCTTGCCTGTATTACAAGATGTGAAGTTGAGTCAGACTCAATGCCCGACCACAGCAGAAGATAGATAGAAAATGAAAGATGTTCCCTATGCTTCAGCCATAGGCTCTATCATGTATGCAATACTGTGTACCAGACCTGATGTATGCTTAGCAATAAGTTTAGCAGAGAGGTACCAAAGTAATCGAGGAGTGGATCACTGGACAGCGGTCAAGAATATCCTGAAATACCTGAAAAGGACTAAGGATATGTTTCTCGTTTATGGAGGTTACAAAGAGCTAGTCGTAAATGGTTACGTCGATGCAAGCTTTGACACTGATCCAGACGATTCTAAATCGCAAACTGGATACGTGTTTATATTGAACGGTGCAGCTTTAAGTTGGGGAAGTTCTAAACAAAGCGTCGCGGCAGGATCTACATGCAAAGTGGAGTACATAGCTGCTTCAGAAGCAGCAAATGAAGGAGTTGATATCCGATCTAGGTGTCATACCTAGTGCATCGGGTCCAATGAAAATCTTTTGCGACAATGCTGATGCAATTGCCTTGGCAAAGGAATCCAGATTTCACAAGAGAACCAAGCATATCAAGAGACGCTTCAATTCCATCCGGGACCAAGTCCAGGTGGGAGCAAGGTTGGAAAAAGCGGTAGGCATAAGCGAGACGCTTGGCCTTCGCCTAGTGCTTAGGCGGTGCTTAAGCGCCTTAGGAGCAGCCTAGGCGATAATATGATTTTTACTATCAGAGTGTATATGTGGTTATTATATGTGTATTTTATTAATTCATGGCATATAAGTATGTTAACTACCAGCTACTACGCTTGGAATATGTCCCTTTTGGCATATTAGTGCAATATGGAATGATTTCTCGCTCGGGTAGACAATTTCTTACTTGCTCTGCCTAGACTTCTGCTTATGCCCTAGGCAAGGCGATTGGCCATTGCCTAGCGCCTAGGCGTGCTTAAGTGCCTCCTAGGCACTGCCTTTTCCAACAGAGGGTGGGAGACATAGAGATTTGCAAGATACATACGGATCTACATGTTGCAGACCCGTTGACTAAGACTCTTCCATGAGCAAAACATTATCAGCACCAAGGCTCCATGGGTGTTAGAATCATTACTGTGTAATCTAGATTATTGACTCTAGTGCAAGTGGGAGACTGAAGGAAATATGCCCTAGAGGCAATAATAAAGTTATTATTTATTTCCTTATATCATGATAAATGTTTATCATTCATGCTAGAATTGTATTAACCGGAAACATAATACATGTGTGAATACATAGAAAAACATAGTGTCACTAGTATGTCTCTACTTGACTAGCTCGTTGATCAAAGATGGTTGTGTTTCCTAAACCACAGACATAAGTTGTCATTTGATTAACGGGATCACATCATTAGGAGAATGATGTGATTGACTTGACCCATTCCGTTAGCTTAGCACTTGATCGTTTAGTATATTGCTATTGCTTTCTTCATGCCTTATACATGTTCCTTTGACTATGAGATTATGCAACTCCCGTTTACCGGAGCAACACTTTGTGTACTATCAAACGTCACAACGTAACTGGGTGATTATAAAGGAGCTCTACAGGTGTCTCCAAAGGTACATGTTGAGTTGGCGTATTTCGAGATTAGGATTTGTCACTCCGATTGTCGGAGAGGTATCTCTGGGCCCTCTCGGTAATGCACATCACTATAAGCCTTGAAAGCAAATGTAGCTAATGAGTTAGTTGCGGGATGATGCATTACATAACGAGTAAAGTGACTTGCCGGTAACGAGATTGAACTAGGTATTGAGATACCGACGATCGAATCTCGGGCAAGTAACATACCGCTGACAAAGGGAACAACGTATGTTGTTATGCGGTTTGACCGATAAAGATCTTCGTAGAATATGTAGGAGCCAATATGGGCATCCAGATTCTGCTATTGGTTATTGACCACAGAAATGTCTCGGACATGTCTACATAGTTCTCGAACCCGTAGGGTTCGCACGCTTAACGTTCGTTGACGATATAATATTATATGAGTTATGTATGTTGGTGACCGAATGTTGTTCGGAGTCCCGGATAAGATCATGGGCATGACGAGGAACTCCGGAATGGTCCGGAGATAAAGTTTAATATATGGGATAATGTTGTTTGGTCTCCGGAAGAGTTCCGAAATTCACCGGAAGGGGTTCCGGATGTTTCCCGAAATGTTTGGGTACGAGAACACGTTATTTCGGCCAAGGGGGAAAGCCCACAAGGTTTTTGGAAAGCGCAAAATGAAGTTTTGCGGAGTCCAGGGGCCAGACTCTAGGGTCCCTGGCGTCTGGGTCCAGACGTCGGGAACCCTGGTGTCTGGCCCTGGAGTCCGAGAAGGACTCTTGCCTTTTGGGTGAAACCGACTTTGTGGAGGCTTTTACTCCAAGTTTCGACCCCAAGGCTCAACATATAAATAGAGGGGCAGGGCTAGCACCAAAGACACATCAAGAAACACCAAGCCGTGTGCCGGCAACCCCGTCCCCTCTAGTTTATCCTCCGTCATAGTTTTCGTAATGCTTAGGTGAAGCCTTGCTGGGATTGTTCTTCACCAACACCGTCACCACGCTGTCGTGCTGTCGGAACCCATCTACTACTTCGCCCGTCTTGCTGGATCGAGAAGGCGAGGACGTCATCGAGCTGAACGTGTGCTGAACGCGGAGGTGCCGTACATTCGGTACTTGATCGGGGCGGATCGTGAAGGCGTACGACTACATCAACCGCGTTGATAAACGCTTCCGCTTAGCGATCTTCAAGGGTATGAAGATACACTCTCCCCTCTCGTTGCTATGCATCACCATGATCTTGCATGTGCGTAGGAATTTTTTTGAAATTACCATGTTCCCCAATAGTAGGAGGTCGTGGGATTGCAGCGGTCAAACTTTGGACGGGATAAATACTAAACCAACCGGCTAGAGACGTGACACTTTATATTATGCGACACTTTATATTATGTGTGCATCTGTTTTATCTTTCCTGAGAAGATGAACAAGAGATCCCTGTATCTACCTCATACCTCCCTTCATATACCAAGTCAGTTCTAAAATAACACCGACACGACGCGTCTTCTTAAATGTTTCTATTTGTTCGCACTTCTAAAATCCACCAACATTTTTCAATTCATGAATGTTTTTTAAGTTCATGAACATGTTTTTTTTCTAAATTTGCATTCTTTTTTTCAAATTCACGAACATAGTTTAAAATTCATTAATATTTCTAATATTTATGATTTTCCTAAAAATATGGTTTTTAATGCGAAACATTCTCTAAAATACATTTAAAGAAATATGCTTTTTATGCGCAAAAATTTGTAAAATACATTAAAAAAATTGTAAACATTTTTTATTTAGCAAAATATTGAAATAGAAATATGGTAGCCGGTTTTGCCTAAGCTAGCAATCTAGCGAGCGGAAAAAAGCTAAGCGAGGAGTAGGAGCCGAACTGAGTTTTTTTTTTTTAGAAAAGGAGGACGACCCCCGGCCTCTGCATCTGGACGATGCATACGGCCATTTTATTAATTATTGCCACAAGACCTTACAGAGTTATACAACAATAAGCCTAAAGCCACCAACTAAGCAACATCTATCGCTATCCCTATCCAGTTGATGTAGGGGCGCTGACAGTATGGGCCTAATAACAAACGGACCTCGCAGCCAAACATAACATCTAAGACTTGAAGTCCCAACCAGGACGCCTGCCGGGTGTGGGCACCCACCAGTCCGGCGTGCTTCATTGGCTGGCCCATATGAGTACTATAGCAGCAAATTCCATGGTCTCAGTGTGGAATAAGAGCTCTGAGGGGATCACACAAGCACCACCAGCTGACACCGACGATGAAATGTGAAGAACGCCACAACTACGCATCAATCAACTCCACTCTCCTCTCAAAACAAATACAATTTTAAACAATCGTCCAACATGATATATGACTGAAAAGAAAGGGGCTGTTTGGATCGTGGCCTTGAGATGCCGTGCCAAAAATTTGGTGGTTGACTCAGCATTGGTTGCTCGTTTGGATGGAGGCCAACTTTTTGGTAAGCCCACGTCTCCACAGCGGTCCTAGTTCAATTCCCAGCCAAAATTTTGGCAAGGCGTGGGTTGGCAAATTCTGCACCAATTATTTGGCATGCCCGCGATTGGCAGGGCGGGCGGCGGCGCAAACCAAACAGCCCCAAAGTATTGTCAAAACATACTTAAAATCCAAGTCAACATAGATAGATTCAAGATGACAAAATTGATTGCAATGACATGGTAAGGAAAAAAAGTTAATACCATGAGCGAAGAACGGCGGGCGAAGCGCCCGGCAACCTCTAGTGCATATCTATGGATGCATACATTGGAAGTTGGAAACTCGGGTAAAGTGAAGGTCTTGACTCCTCGGGTAGTACCAACAGTCACCATGACCAACTGTTCTAGCCTTCTCGGGGAGTTGTCGTGGCTGTGGCTCACGCGCAGCTGTTGGAAGGACACTAGGGGTTGGGGCGCCACCTTGTGGCGCCTCCTCAAAGGAAGTTGGGGCGGTGCCAAGTTGGCAGTCGCTCATTCCAGTTGCTTTTTTGCAATCTTGATAAACACATGAAAATGGCATGTTACAAGAAGCCACACTATAAATTTTGGAAGAGCTAAATAAATGACACTCAAATACAATGAGATTAGGACATCTTCGTCGAGCTTCGGTCATTCATTGCAATTTATAAAAGAAAAAACAGGACACTGATCATAACAAAAACTAAAAACCAAAGAAAAAACAGGACACCGATCAAGGTTGACGACGCCCGCACCCGAGCCGCCAGCCTCGTCGTTGTTGGCGGCCAACGCCAAACCCGCGGAGCACGACAATACAACAATACATAGTCATTCAAATAACCGCAAAATGAGATAAACTGAGGGTACCTATGTGATTTCCCGGAATTGATCCCTAGAAATATCCAATTGAATTGCTTGGGGAGCTTTATGATACACCACCATAGTGAGATCTGTCGATTTGCCCATGTGGACGCTGGATGTAGAGGGAAACCATGCCTGCTCAAGTCCCATTCCAAAGGATGCATTGGACTGTAAAAAGAACACATATGAGAATGAAATGCACCGTCATTGCGTTTCTTTTGACAAACTTTGCAAAAGTTGCATCAAGCCACCTATTTTAAGTTTTTAACATGCCACTTTTTGTAACCAAACTCAAATAACACTGTTGTTCAAATATGAGAAAAGTTATAGATTAATGATTAAAAAAAGCTTGTTTTCTTGAAAAGTGTATCAAACTTCTAGGAGAAGGCTATACAATATTTTACTAAACTCAATACTTTCAGGCCGTTTTTTTAAATCAATGCATCCCTCATCGAGTCATATTTTCTAGTACCCCCTACAAATTCTTTAAAGAATAGTACAACATGACATAGTAATGCAATGCCTAGAGTTAAACCTATCAACTTTGGCATGTACATACTTGAATTTGTACCATTGTTCCTGCCATCTTCTGTTACATAGTTATAACTGAATTACTATGCAATCATTGTTACTGAAACAATACATAAGAACATGCAGTCTGCATGTCAAGTTTTCTCTAAGAATAAATTTAGGTACACGTCACAATAAAACCAGAGTAGTGATTGTTCAACAGAAAACTGGTAGTTCACTTTGTTTCCTATATCCAGTTGCCTCTAGTAAGATTTTTACTGCAAGCAAAAAAACATGGAACAAATCTGAATTAGATTCATAATTAAAATCTGCAGATTTGGAAATAAAAAAACAGGGACCATTATAACAGAACATGGAAACTAAGAAGTAGTTCTTATTCGAACAACTTAGATTGGTGATTGTGTACTGAGAGGGCGAATGGCGAGTCCATACAAGCCAATCTCCTTACCGTTCGTTGAGTTCTCTAAGATTGGCGATTGTATTTGCGGCATACCATTTGATGTATGGTATGACAGCATGATGATCTACCTTGTTCTGGATAAGTGGGTCTCTTCACTTTATATTTTGGTGGTACCGTTCGGCTTCTCAATGATGACCACGATAATGTTAACTTTGATGGAGTGACCATTTACAGAGCACAAGTATGGACCTGCAATTCAGAATTACAGTACAAAAATAGTGGTTAGCCTCCGTACACGTAAAATGAGATGGGCATGTATGAAGAATAAATATCTATTGAAGTTTAAAGCCAAAAGTTTAGATCCAGTATGAAGAAGTAACGTTAACATGACCTCAAGGGTTACAGTGTGGTGTTTGTGAAGGATTCGGAAGTGATTAATTAATACATTCGGAAATGCTCATTCAGAATCAGAACTGCATAGATATTCAACTTAGAGAACTTGTTTACTGGAACAAGTTTCCACTTTGGGTATACGAGCCTGTTAAGATGTTCAACTTTTTGTTAGTAGCTCTTGCAAAGATGACTCAAGATATTATCATGACAAGGGGGAGAAATAGAACAGAGAAGGATCAAGAAGAAGTGCTTGCTAAGGAAGAATACAAAATAAGAACACTGTCTTAAATGTGTGTTTTCCATCCTTATACAATCCTTGTTGACCACTAAACTACCTCACAATACTATTTACACTGATAGAATGATGGTTATGCTACTTATTTCATGGGTCGACAAATCTAAAGGATATATAGCCTGCCCCCTAATATAATAGATAATAAAATGAGTGCTGGACATGTAAATATTCCAAAGGTACAGGTGACAAGTTCTCTTCCTGAATTCACGATCATCACAATACTAATATGACATACATTTTATATTAAGGAGACACAACATAAGAACACACACTATAATGCAATAAATAGGATTCTATGTAGTATCACTACTCAATAACAAAAAAATGGTAGCCTTAAATCCAAAGAGAGTATATGACATCCTTTGTTCTTCCCTATCCATCCCCCCTTTTTCCAACAATTGAAACCACTGAGTACAAACAAATATGAATATTGTAAGAATAAAACTATTCCAATGGCATTGAAGACCATTATGTTCCTAGGCTTTATTTGTTCTGAACTATGAAAGCCAACTTTTCACCCTAAACAACACAACATCACATACTGAAAAGCTAGATAAGATACCTAACATCACCTTGTTGTCTTCTTCCAAGACTAAAAAGTATGATCAAGAAACCCGTCGCAAGTATCTAGGCAGACAGTATACAAAAATATCTGTCAATAATCAGAAATCTAGCACCAAATAGAACATTGTGAGGCTTGCTAATTGTACTATGGAAACTGTGGCACCGTTGCTACACAGAGAATCTATACATCAGGCATAAAAATTTGCCGAAAGATTACATGCACTTGAGTTATGTGGCTGAGTCGTAAAATTATAGGTTTATACATGGAATAGGTAGTAAACCTCGGTTTCTATTTTCCAAGCAAAGTACAGGTATTTATTCCCCTGTCTTGGACAAGACAGAAATTGGTATGTATGTTCAAACTCTATTTTCCAAGCAAAGTACAGGTATTTATTCCCCTGTCTTGGACAAGACAGAAATTGGTATGTATGTTCAAACTGGCCCAATGCTACATGTACCTCAGTATTAGGTATTATTCCCTTGTCTGATAATGCTAATAATAATTATTTTTCCAGAGAAGCAAACTAAGGAGTTACTTAAATATAAAGGTCCGACCTCATACTTCCGAGCAATAGGCGCCAATAGGAACCATAGTGTGATAATAATCCATGTTTTCATAGCGACAAAAAATAGTGCCATCAACAAGATATCTGCAGTAGTGGAATTCACACCACATTGGTCATTTGCGCTAACATTTTACAGAAAATAAGGGGTTGTCATATACATTACCAGGTAATCTCTATTTGTCTCGAATAAATATGAAATTTCTTTTTTGTTCCACCAGATTGTCCTAAGGTATATATTTGAACTTCTACAAGATGAACAAATAATTGTTATAAGGAGCATGGACTGGAAATAAAAAATTATCCAAACATTGTGAGAAGACCTTACCAGTTATTCTTCATCCTCAAATCACACTGCATCCCTGTGCCCAAGACGACCTCCAGACATGACCATGGACAGCCGCTGTGCCGGCGACCTAGGTATGACAGATCGAGTCGATGGCGCCCCGAGGAAGCCATAGGCCGGGAGATGGCAGCGAGGGATGGGAGGAGCAGAGGCGACGCATCACGCAAGAGGAGAGAGCGGGATCCCTTCGCCCTTCTCTGCAGCCGCTGCCACCGTGGGCGCATGAGCCCGAGCGGGAGACGCCGCGATCGACCGAGGAAGAGGGACGAGCGGGTCCACGCCACCCTCATGATGACCTGCTCCTTCCACCGCCCCCATCCCCAATCTCCTCGCCTCTCGTGACCTAAATCATCCACCACTCCCTTGATCTGCGATGTTCACAACTCCTCCTGCTGCTAGGGCTCGGTGGGGGCGGCTAGTACCGCACCGGCGGAGGGGAGACGAGGTAGGCTGGCAGTGTGTTGCTGCAATGGGATGGAGATGGGGTGCGGCAATGGCGGCGGCAGCGGCGAGGCAGAGGAGTATTTGCGTGCAGAGATGGAGATTGGGGTTTGCTTCGTGAGAAAAAGCAGAGGGAGGTGTTATTTTAGTCTTTGCCCAATCGGCTCTCCCAGTGATCTTTTTTTTGTCTCTAGCGATCCGACGTGGACACCGCGAGGATGCGCTCTTGATGCGCATGTTAATGCTTCTCGATTTGCATGTGTTTTTCTCACATTATCTCTCACCTAGTAGTCACCAATCAAAATCCATGCCTTTTATTTTTAGATGATTCATATCTTTGAAGCTCAAAGCGGTCGGACACTTCCCTAGACCCTGCGCAAGCGGGAGCTGCGTGCACCAGGCTACACTTTTTATATCTTCAAAATTAAAATTTCATTATTTTTAATGCTTTTGAATTCATCGAGATAAAACTTTTAACAACACAAATGATGGTTACATTTTGAACTAATTGAAATTGCGTCGCACACGTTATATATTGCATGAAACTCAGTAAAATAATTGACATATGTGGCAAATGTTTTTTGAAGTTGATTAAAATATGACTAAAATTCTCAAAACACCAATAACATTTCGTTATCTATCATAAATTTAGTCTTTCAAATTTCACTTTTTTCTCCAAAATAAATGAAAAAACATTAGTTTTATTTGCATACATGGTAATTATCAGTTTGGGTATCAACAATATGAAGACAACATATATCTTATTATGAATGACAGAAACGTTCTTATTCATAGCCACGTGGATGAAGGTGATGTAACCAATTCTTCCATTATCATAAAAGAAGTAGGGGTTAGATTCTAGCAATTCTACTTTCTTAGATGTTCTCTAAAAACATTATCGCCTTCCTACTGTGTTGATTTGCAAGAGGTTTTGTTGCATAGACTTGTTCTCACATATGGTTGTCAGCAAGAGAGCCGCTTCAAACCATTTTTTGGCCCTGGGCGATGTAATTTTTTATTATTATTTATACTAAACATTTATACTTATTTTAACTAAGTGCACTACCATGTAACAATTTTAACATATAATTTTCTGTTACTTAGCCATATAACAATGTTTCCGAATAATAGTTATATTATTCGTATACAGTTGTAATTTACATCATTAAATTTTTTTATGCAAAATTAAAATTGGAAGGTGTATCAAAAATTATTTAAAAAATCATTTGAATTAATTTTCTAATATGGCATAAATTATATAGTGTATATACATATATTTGCATATTTATGTGTGTGTCCATATATCTTTTAATATTATTAAATACCATGGTAGAGATTTGTAAATCATAAATATTTTAATAGTGGTTTATACTGTATATTAGACAACCATATCCATAGAAACTTCTAGGTCATATCAAATTTTACATACAAGTTGGGTTCAGTAATAGTCGTCGAAGTACCAAATATGTTCTTGATTATAATTTTCCATATGATTCAATTATCAGACATGCTCGTCTAGATTCACTTGGATTAATTTGGTCCAAAAGAGATCTACCTGTTTCTCAAATAAAAATTGTGGACTGGTTTAACCAATGAATTATAATTATCATAAATTTCATTGCGATACTAAGACATGCATCGTGAAAAGAGTAGCATATCTAAACTCAATGACGCCAGTCAGATTGATTTGCCTCCACGTGATATAAATTATTAGCATGTGGTATGAACTTGCGCTCCTTCAAACTAAGGTTCTATTTTATGCACTTTAATAATGTTTGAAATTTAATTAATAGTTATATAGTATTGACCAGTATAATTTGTACTTGGAGGCCTCGCTTCCTGGGCCCAGAGTGCTCGGCCATTTTGCTCGGCTCCTCGGCCTATGGGCCAACCCTGGTTGTTGGGATAAGCAAGCCACGCACAACAGAAGAAAAGTGACAATGGCAGAGGTGTGCGCACCAGGAGGAACTTATGAAGCCACCCGGGTATGGCTAATTATTATCAGATTGGTAACAAGCCCATGACCTGAATGAATTGAATTGAATCATTTGTTACCATATTGACTTAAAATGTCCATTATGTGTTATTGAAGTATTTAATTTTGGTCATTGCGTGGGAAAATTGAAGCACACACTTTGCATTAGTCTAAACCCGTATCATTCATGAAAAATAACGTCATTATGTGGCCAGTTACTACTAAAAAAATACCTTATAGATAGATGCTTAGCAGTACCGAGGAGCATATGGGCCGCGCTACTGCTAATTAGTAGCAGCGAGGGTATAAAAACCTCGCTACTACTGAGTTGATAGTAGTAGGGCAGGCTATAAACCCACGCTACTACTAAGTGATCTCCTCGGTACAGTCCATAGTAGTAGCGAAGGGTATGAAACCCTAACTACTACTAAGTTGATAGTATTAGCGCGGGCTATAAACCCACGCTGCTACTAAGTGGTCTCCGCTGTGCCCCTCGGATAGGTCATAGTAGTAGTGAGGGGTATAAACCCCGCGCTGCTACTAAGTATACGGTTTTTTAATGGCCCTGAAATACCCATCTCCTCTCTGGAATCCCTCCTATCTCCCTTCCCTTCCTCCCTCTCTCTGTAGGCTCTCCCATGGCGCTCCTTCCGATTCACACCTCCTCCTCCATGGCGCCCAACGAGGTCGCCGCTGGCCTCTAGGAGCTCGCCGGTCTCCCCCCGCACCTCCATGCCACCACATCGGAGGACCTCACCACCGGCGACTAGCCTCGGTGCTCCCTCCATCTCATTCCTCTCTCTCTCTCTCTCTCTCTCTCTCTCTCTCTCTCTCTCTCTCTCTCTCTCTCTCTCTCTCTCTCTCTCTCTCTCGTTTCTCCTTTTCCTTCTCCCCTCTTGTTTGACTCACCCTCCCATCTCCATAACCATGCAGGTCTTCACCATGGGTGACCGGGAGCTCTGCCTTGGCCGCGACGAGGAGTCCCACACCACCACCTTGCTCTGCCCTGGATCCGGTCCTCTCCACCGGCCGCTGCCAGATCTGGCTTGCCACTGTCTGTCCGCACCTTTGGTGACCCCTATCATCGCTGGATCGAACCATTCCCGCCATGCATGGACAACACACATGGGATCAAGAATTTTGTTTTTGTTTTTGAAATTAATAGTAGTAGCGTGGGTCACAGACACGTGCTACAGATAATTAGTAGTAGCATGAGTGGCACCCGCGTTACTACTAACATACGTAGTAGTAGTGCGGGTGGCACCTGCGGTACTACAACCTGTTAGGTATAGCGAGCTAGTAGTACCACGCGTACCCGCGCTACTGGTAGGCTTTTCCCTAGTAGTGGTTGTGTGAGTGGGTGCTCATTGCTCTCATATGTTCACAATCCTCTGGTGGGATGCGAGTGGAAAACCCTTATATACTAGTCTCTTCCCACCACCACTAGGAATGTAGGATTAAACTTTGCATATGCAAACAATTCAAAATGGGCCTTTGAGATTTATCTAGGAATATCTTTTTATATGGGCCAAAATCCCTTATATTCCAAGAGATATGCAAATGTCATAGTAAGTAGAAGAAATGTGCCTAACTTGGAAAGAACGGGGCTTTTCTCCCGGCTGTCAAGAATATTGGGGCGAAACATGTCTACTCTACTAATTATGCTGACATTGTCGACATCGATTTAGAATCAGTTGTAAAGGTCGGGCTTGTAAATTTCTTTGAAATTTGAGAAAAATGAATGATTTAAAAGAGCGTCTAATCGCCTCGCGATATCTAGAAGAATGTGGTGCTTTCCCCCTTGTGACCTTATGGTAGGGAGATTGATATCAATATTGGGATTTACAAAATGCTTGTTGAAGAGAAAATCTATTGGTTACATAAGATCACGTGAGAGGTGGCTTCTCAAAGGTGATCAGAACAGCTCTTTCTTCCAGGGAGACGCTAATCATAGAATAAGGAAAAATTTATAATAATTTCACTTAAATGATGGTGATGATGTTACTATGTGACTGAAAATTATTGAAAATATGCTAGTGACAAAAATATATTCCGCCCTGCTCCTGCAGCATCTTCCATATCTCTTTCGTGATCATGCCGAGCAACTGTCCCGTGACGGTGATTCACTCTTGGCCAGAGCTATTTCTGTTGATGAAGTTAAAACTACCTTAGTTTACGTGAACTCTAACATAGCCCCTGGTCCTGAGAATTTTCCAACAATGTTGGGATATAGTTCAACATGATAGCATGTTTATTGTTGATTGCTTTCATGTTGCTTCCCTTGATGCCTACAGACTCAATTATTGAGTCATTACATCTCTTCCTTCAATTTACAGGCTAATAAAATTGAACAACTCAGACCTATTTGCCTTCTTATATGTATTTATAAATGGATCATCAAAACCATGACTTTGAGGATGGAACCTTTTGTTGAAAATCAAATTATTGTTAATGAGAATGTCATTATAAATTTGGAAAAATTATAGAACAAATTATCTCCTCACATGAAATTCTTCATCATTCTCATGTTAAAAAAATTAGGAACTATTTTGATTTATACTTTGGAACGACTAATGTTGAAGTGCTTTGGGATGTTTTTGATTGATTGTCATTCCTTTGGATGCTTTGATGAAAAATGATGCGGATGGTAAAACAAATATTTGGCAGGGTAACCCCTTGTCTGCGTGTTCAATAAAAAATTGAGTTCATTATCTAACTAGGCTAGTTTAAAAACGTTAATTTGGCTACTTATCATAACAGCAATGGAGTTGATATACTTCATTGTGTTCCCAATAAAGTGTTGTGCATCAACCTTGATCCAGCAAAAGCATTTATGACCCTAAAAGAAGGGAAGCATGCAGATTATCGCAATTAACAGACTCTTATTTCGAGGCTTTTCAGAGCTCAACAAAAAAACTGTACAGGGAGATTGCCCCGCTTTGCTTTGCCCAAAGTGAATCCTTAGAGGGTGCTTGGATACAAGGGACTATTTTTAGTCTGACTAAAAATAGTCTCTTTTAGAGGCTAAAGTTCCAAGCACCCCTGACTAAAGAGAGGCTAGGACTAGTCTTGAGGCTAAAATCTTTTAGTCATGGGAAACCTACTAAAATATGTATTAGCTCTCTCTCTCCTCATTTAATTCTTCTCGTTAGTTCTGGATTGGAGGGTTTGGAGGATAATAAATGCTCAATAACTAGATTTTAGTCTCTTTAGTACTTGGATCCAAGCATGGGTGAGACTAGCAAGTTTTAGTCCCACTACTTTTAGTCATGGGACTAAAACGTATCCAAGCATGCTCTTATGTTCGCTGATGACTTAGTGTGGGAGTACATAGCCAGATGAAGGGAGTAATAATTGACTGCTATTTAACAACAAATCATATTTTCCAAGTCATTTTGATATTGATATTCTTTATGCCTGATTTTTTAGTACCGAATATATAATCGGAGTCTTATATGCCAAAATAATAACAAAAAATGCACATCTCTAATCACGAAACTTTAATAAAAGTTGAACATACTTGATCATTCTGTCCGCGCGTGCACTCCATCGGCGTCGGCCACTGCTCCTCCTTCACCGGCCGCCTCACCGCACTGCCCGAGCAGATCGATCCGGATTACCACAACCGGCGTCAAGGTCATCCAACTAAGAACCTTTGCCCCTGGTGGTGTGTGGATTTCTTCAATAATCATGTGATTTTTTTTGGTTCAATCCATTCTTTTGGTTCCCATTGGTTGTGTATTTTATTTATGGCAACATATATGTATCATCCACGGCAATAAAGTGAAGGTCCTGGGGCAAATGGCAATGTATTAAAAATGACCTCTCAAAAAATGTGTTACAAATGATTAGAGATATCAACGTGGTGAGTCGTGACGCTACAAACATAAAGGGTAGACCGTGAACACAAAGCTCACATGAGAGAGCATGCACCTACCAAAGAAATCCTACCAACCAGATGATGACTGGTTTATTTTTCTTAATCAAAGCTCATATTGTTGAATTATAGATGGGCCATGGCCCCATATAAACAATATATCCTGGTTAATCTTTAGGGCCCATGTAGGCGTTATCTGCAAGCCATAGGCAACCATCCATCAATCCCTACCCATCGTCTCGTGTGTTGTCCCCATTGTTATGCATGTTCAAGAGCCTTTCTTATCTACCGTTGGGTTGCGACGAGTTTCGTGCACTTGATGTTGTCTTGGTTAATATTTATTCAATGATGGCGCAAGATCCCCCCCCCCCCCCCCCCTAAAATGCTAATCGTTTCGAATTCCCATGGTGGAGCTCCCAGTCAAGATTCATATTCAGCTACGGCAGTCGTTGATTGTGAGTCAAGGTTCGTGTTCAACTATGGCACTTATTGATTGTGGATGCTCCTATGTTACGCCATGGGGTCTGGTACGCACGTCGGTACGGTGAGTTAGGATGTTTGCAAAGTCTTGGTATTTGATCTCTCACAACACCCCACATGTACTTGTATCTTTCGTGCTGATGATCATTCTGTCTGCTAGCCAGGTCATGCCTTCTGGGCATACATTTTAGTTTTCTCTTCTTCTTTTACACATGTTATTTGTAAGGGTTTCGGCATGATTTCCGTTGTAAATAAGGTCAACTCGTTCAGGTTTTTGATCTGGTTTCCATTATAAACTTGATCAATCTCTTATATTATGGCCACTTTGAGAAATATTTTCAGGGGAACCCCCAGTGAATATAAATAAATAAATCTATTTGACGCTAATTCTCCTGCACAACCAGGTCAAAAGGGGGCAATGGAGGTAGCCCTTTGTCCTTGGGCATGGGTGAGGATATGGGGTTGTGTGAGTTGCGCATAGAAGGTAGTGCTTTGCCTCGCTTCGTGCGAGACAGAAGACCCTCGTCGCCTCAAGTGCTTCCTTAATGAGCCGGCTTGCGGAGGAGCCCAATCTTCTTTTTTCTCTTTTTGCTTTATTAAATTTATTATTATTTATAAAATGGGAAGAAATATATTTAAAATTTTAAAAGTTCATTGCACGTTCAAAAAATGTTTCATGCAATGTTAAAAAATGTTTGTGCACCTTTTATAACATTAAGAGTATTGAAAAAAAGTTCATGACATTAAAAATACTCATGCGTTTTAAAGAATTTATTGTGGCTTTTAAAAATTATCAAATTTAAAAAATGTTCGCTCAATTTTTTCTAAAAAATTGCACCATTTAAAAATGTTTGTGACATTTAAAAATGTTCAACATTGTTTTAGAATGGTTATTTAATGTAAATAAAGAAATGTTTAAGTGAAAAAAACATACCGCACCATTCAAAAAATGCATGTGACCTTCTAAAATGTTTACAGGTTACAAAACAAATATTTGTGACATTTTAAAAAATGTTTATATAATGCAAAACAAAGTTTGTATAGTATAATAAAATGTTTTGTACTATTGCAAAATTATTGAACATCTATTTGAAAATGTTTAACATTTCGTATAAAATGTTCCAAGTTTTCATTTGAAAAAATGTTAATCATGTATTCGTACTCGGCATACTATGGGTGCCACGTGGCGTTGCCGTTTCCATCTACTAGCCGTAATGCTGATTTGTTGTGTTGATTGCCACGATTTTGTATTCAGCATAAGGGTTGCTGAGCACCCGTGAAGTGACACTTAACATACCCTGCTATGCTGGCCAGCGATATATACCGAGTGTTACACTCTAAAAACCATATGCTGGGTGCATATCTGCCTTCACCGAGCACTGTAGATGCTCGGCATAGAACATTTTTCTGAAAATGGATGGGAAATCGATCATGTTGCTGCACATGCCAATGTGGTCGACGAATATGTGCAAAGGACGGAGTAAACAGCAGGGTTGGCGAACCGATTATTACAATTGACAGATGCCTATTGCAGATTTTTTTTAGCATTCCAAAAAAAATTTGCAGAGGGAAATTGTACGTGTAGCGTTGCCAAATTCGAATGCTGAAATTTGCTCCTGTTGCCGCACTCATGACTTGGTATCGGACAATTTGAGGTGCGGCCTTACATACCCAGATGAAGGCAGTACATTGACTGATTTTGAACAACCAACCCATATTTGCAGAAGTCATTTTTATACTGTACTCCATCAGCCCCATAATATTTTTGACACTAGTGTGTCAAAAACGCTCAATTCTCCTTGATTCTTTTCCAATTCAAGGAGTAGGAATACTATTGAAGCAGCTGCCTTATATGCCAAAATAATGAGTGCAAAAAGTCATGTCGGCAATCACAAACATTTTGAATAGAAGTTGGACAATAGTTGATAATTAGGGAAAAGATAAACAAAAGTTTTACAAGTCATGCAAATAATTAAGGTGGAGAAATACCAGAACGCATAGATTAAATTGGAATTTGAGCACCTAGCCACGCTTCAGTTCCATGTGGCACGCATGGAGATGACAATGCTAGTAAGGGCTGAAGGGCAACTCTCCTCCAGATGCTTATACCCCTCCGATGCCACCACAGCGTCAAGGATAGCAGGAGTGCTGGTAATGAACTCGACGCACTTGGCCTTGAGGTGCGAGCAATTGAGCTGCTCAGCCAAAGCCAAAGTCGTCGCTGCCGTGTCGACCGTGATGCCGCCAGAGAGCTTGCCCGCGCAGATCACCTTGAGCCTGTCCAGCCCGTACCTGTCAGCTGCTGCAAGTAGATGCTGAGCCATCGTTGGCACGGCCTCCAGCTCCTGATCAAGTTCAGGCACGGCGTCGGTGTAGATAAATCCAAGCAGCGCCCTGAAAACGTCCGACTCCATGTCCTTGATCTCCACGCTCCGCGAGCACGCCTCCTTCATGTTCCCGAAGAACTTGGCCATGAAAACCGGGGACCTCGCCGACAGCACGAGCTTGTGCGCGGCGAACGACTCGCCGGACACGAGAAATTCAACATCGGAACCGGCTCTGCTTCGTAGAAGTTCACCAAAGTGCTCGTGCAAGTTGGACGGTGGCATGTACGGCCCTGGTTTAACTGAGATGGTTGGCGCTGGTAGTTCCTTGAGCACCGTTATTGTGCATTCCACAATCAGAGTATCATCCTTGAGGTAACTCGATGCCACTAGATCACGTCTCTGCCCAAGATTAACAAAAACTGTAGAGAAGCGACCTTTGGGGCGCCAGAATGCTCCTGAGTTAGTCGTTCTTTCAGATGGTTCAGCAACGCCTCTCGGATCAACCAGTCGACAGCTTAGATTTGCCCTCACAACGGGCGTACGGGGTTCGCTGAGAAAGGCAAGCTCTACTGCCACCGAGAACGTTCCCGATGCTGGATAAATACGGATTTCCCACTCATAGCCATCGACGTTCCATCTGGATTTGATGGAATAGTCGGTAGACATGGCCGACGTGGCGCAAAAGCCATTGATCTTGAGCTGCTGCACAGAGCGCACGGCATCAGTGAGGTCTGTGCAGGCATTAGCCATGGCGGTGGTGGAGAGTGAGGATGTGAGAATACCCCATGGCGGTACGATTTATACAGCAGGAGTAAAACTAAAGAGGCAGGGACTCCACGGGTAGAGTGGTCAGCATGCATGGGTAGCTAGCATCCATGCTACTGGACGTTGGAAGTTGGAAACTCAATCTACATCAATCAATACAGAATACCAACAATCACCATGACCAACCCTTCTAGCCTTCTCGAGGCGTCGTCGTGGCTGTGGTCCACATGCTAGCTGTTGCCTGTTGGAATAATATCGCGACTTGTGGTTTGAGAAAAATGTTACTCTCCCACAATGATAGTTGCATGCATAGTTCTCCCATTCTCTCTCCCTGTCCCCAATCAAAATCCATGCCTTTTTTTAATATAATTTAGATGATTCATTCTTTTAAACCAAAAATCTGTTATTCGGTACGCTTTTGAATTACTGGCGATAAAACTTTGAAAAACAAGACCAATGTTGGATACATTTCAAACTAATTTAAATTTCATTGTCCCAATCAACTAAAGCATATGTTAAATATTTTCTGAAACTAGGTGAAATAATTGACATATATTTTTTTGGAAAAGGAGGAAAACACATGGCCTCTGCATCAACCGATGCATATGCAGCCATCTTATTAAAATAGAGTAGTATCAAAGTCTTAGGGTCACGAGAGGCCCATAATCCAAGTGCGAAACGAAAGAAAACATAAAAATGATGCCACATCTGACGAAACAGAGCAGGCTACGATGCCTATACATCTAGCCTATTATCCGCTTGCCATCCAAATTGGCGAAAAATAGCCCGTGCTACCATCTCCCAACGTTTGCACCCAATAAACAAAAGCTCCCTGGATTCCACATAAGTGAGTAATGACTACATAGGGATCCACGCTGTAGGTCTGTAGATAACCCGCAAAAAAATCGTGAAGTTTGCCCCATTAAAAATCAAATCATTTCTAGTATTCCATATCGCGCAAAGTAGTGCACATATCCCTATCCAAATGGAAAAAGTCCATTCTAAACCCTGAACTCGTAGAGGTTCGGCGAAATAAACCATCAAGTCAAAATCCCGGTCGATTGCACCCTGAACTATGTAATCTCGGTCTAAATCTAACCCTGACATTGTTTGAGGGATAAAAATGCTGATGTAGCAGTGGGCGCAGGAGCATCTTTTTTTTTTGAGTCGAGGGCCCAGAAGCGTCTTAAGCGCCCGTTTCTTTGATTCTTGTAAACGGGCGCACACGCCGCATCCGCACTGGGCCGGCCATCATACCTTTTTTTTTACGTTTTTCTGCAAAACCTTTCACAAAAAATATGCTCCGTGAAGTGTCGAACCCCGCACCTCACAGGCAATGTACGAGCGCGCTAACCATCAGGAACAACCTTGCATTATTTTATTCTTCTTTTAGTAACGATATTTTTTGTGTGCTAGATTCCAGCTTGTGTGGTTTCTTTGTTCTGGTCGGTTTTCTTGTGTTTTATTACTTTTTCAATTTCGTGAACTTTTCTCGAGTTTATGAACTTTTTTTGTTTTCGTGAACATTTTAACGGAACTTTTGAATTCGTGAATTTTTTCAAAGCGATGAACCTTTTCCAAATTTGATGAACTTTTCAAGTAGATTAACATTTTTTCAAATTCGTTGAACTTTTTGTTCGTGGAAGCTTCTTATAAAGTTTTTTTTCCTTTTTTATCTAATGCATGAAACTGTTTTCAATTCGTGAATCTTTATACAAAACTCGTAGACTTTTTTGAATCCGTGAACTTTCTTCAAATCCACGAACTCTTTTCTATTTACATTTTTTTCCAAAATCCATAAACTTTTCTTTTGAAAATTTATGAACTTCTTTTTTTAAAAATGAACCTTTTAAATTCGTGACCTTTTTTTCCTTTTGCAAATTTGCTTCACGAGGTTTTTTTCGTTTGGTATTTCTTACTAAGATGACCACGAATTTAAGAAAAAATTTTGAAAAACGAAAATAAAAATAAAAAGAACAGAAAAAAAAGAAAGAAGAAAAAGGGAGATACCGATCATAAAGATGGGCCTGTCCTTGTGGTTACGTCCGTTGACCAACTACAGGAGGTCACGTGTTCAAGTCACCCTATGTGCTTATTTTTGCAGTTTTAAAGAATAAAAAAACTGCACGTTTTAAAGAAGGAAAAAAAAAATACTTAAGCGGGCCGGCCCAACAGGAACAGTGCGAAATGGCACCACCAATCCCGGCCATCCTATGACACGTCGGCAATCCTGGTTTGCCAAACGACGCCAGGGTTCAATTTAGACCGGGATTGCATACTTCAGGGTGCAATCGACCGGGATTTTGACTTGAGGGTTTGTTTCGTCGAGGCTCTACGAATTCCGGGTTTAAAATGAACCTTTTCCCTATCAAATATGTTTCGCTGTATATACGTCCACTCCATCGAGTCACGTCCCAAATAACGTGTTTATGCTCGTTGGGGGGTGTATGTTAAAAGCTATATGAATTGAGCGCCATAATAATTTTACAAGTGGACAATCAAGAAAGAGGTGTTTAATCATTTCGTTGTGATCATAAAAACAACATCAGGAGATACCGATCCAACTTTTTTAGCAAGTTATCTTCGGTCAATATGACTCCTTTATGAATGAACCACATGAAAATCTTAATTCGGAGCGGAATTTTAATCTTCGTGTAATGATTTAGACAGTGGCCCGAAGTCAATTAAGTCCAGATACATAGATTTCACTGAAAAGATCTCGTTCACAACTAACTTCCAATGAATCGTATCCTCATGGTCCGATAGTTGAACTTCCACCAACCTGCGAACAAGGTGCAACCAGTCGCTCCAACGTTCCCCCACTAGGGATCTTCTAAATTGGATATTAAGCGGTACCGAATTTAATACTGTGGCGAGACAATCTTCCTTTCGTTGCACAATATTATATAGGGATGGATATTGTAGAGTTAGAGGCATTTCCCTTAGCCATGTATCCTCCCAGAATCTATTAGTGGTACCTTTACCTACGATGAACTTCACCCGTTGGAAGACAGTGACATTTGTCTTCATTAACCCTTTCCAAAAAGGTGAGTCTGTAGGTCTGGCTGTAACCTGGGCCAATGTCTTAATGCGTAAGTACTTATTCCTCAATATTTGTACCACATACCCTCGATCTCCACTGATAGCCTATATAGCCATTTACTAGATTTTTTTTCAAAACTATGACATATTTTATAGCATTTTCGGAAACTATAGCGTGATTTGGATAAAAATCAAAAGTAACAGAGCTAGCTGAAATGAGACTTTTCGGCCACCACTAGGCCGAAGTAGCCTTTTCAGCCTCCCCTTGGCCGAAATGGTGGGGACCTGGCCGAAAAGGAACTTTTTGGTCAAGTGTAGGCCGAAAAGTCCTTTCTGGTCTCGTGTAGGCCGAAGTTGCATGGCTCATACATTAGGCTGAAATGTATTTTCCCGCCACCCGTTTCCCGCCAACCCCTTCCCGCCATATGTTCCCGCCACCCGTTTCCCGCCAACCCATTCCCGCCTTATGTTCCCGCCAACCCTTTCCCGCCATACCGCAGTCATTCTTTCCCGCCATTTTCTCCTCTCTATCTATAAACCCCCCCTTCAGGCGGAGGTGGATAAGCATTCCAGTTTAGTGTAGTCGAGATGTCCCATTATCCATTCGTCGTAGTTTTCACCCTGGGATGAGCAGGACTCTTCTGAGTCTAGTTACCGATTTCAGGATGGACAATAGGATAGTTCCATGGGACGAACTCACCGGTAGTGACATCATAATGAATGAGTTGGCTCACCAATTACGTAGGTCTGGGTGTCCTGAAAGGACCTATGAGGAGGTACGTAAAGAACTTCTTAGGTTGCATGGAAGGTGGAAGAAGGTGGTGGTGCCGAAGAGTGAAACTTTTAGAAGGATTTCAGCAAATAATCCATCTTTATGGATTGAGGAGAGCGAGGACAAAGATGATATCTTCATGCCACCGCTTCCGGGTTCTGCATCGTCGAAGGGCAAGAGTTCTTCATCGTCCAAGGGCAAGAGTTCTGCATCCTCGAAGGGCAATAGTTCTGCATCGACGGATGGCAAAAGGACCGCATCGTCGAAGGGCAAGAGGGCTGCATCAGCGGAGGATGATGATGATGACTTCATGTAGTATGTAAGATGTATTCCGGTTGTACCATTTCATTCAGATGTACTTGCATTATTAGTTTTTACTATATTATTGTAGGGCATTATGTTCTATCTGAATTTCATTTTGTAGTATGTAAGATGTATTGCACAAGTTCAGCCGCACCGTTTAATTCAGATGTATTTGTATCTTAATTATCGGTTGTAGTCTCTTTGGAAATGTAACTGGAATAAGAATGAGAATTAATACTAATATGTCTCTCGCATACGTAAAACAACATATGTCTCCTGATCAGATAGAAGCAAGTGCGATAGTAACACATACATGAAGCATGTCTCATACATAAATACTGACTCACAACTGCGAACAGTCTGAAACTAACATAGATAATGACTCATACATAGATAGATAAGCATATCACTGCGGGGACCGACGACGAGTCTGGGTCTTCCTCGGGAGAGGACCGGAAGGCGATAAGCGCTGAGGCGTTGGATGAGGCTCGCGATAACCATGACCATAGTTAACCTCGTCTCTCACGGTTTGTGTCTCCCGTGTCGGTGGCGGTGGTGGAGTGTGAAACACTGTCTGCGAGAAGTCAAAAATGTTTGTAGCTTGGTCATCATCCTCGCCGTCGCCCTCAAAGTACGAAGCTCCACCACTAAGCATCGGTGACTGCACTAAATGCATGAACGGTTGTGACTGGTTGCCGCCTGCGGTCAAGTAAAACATGTAAAATTGATACAAATGCATGAACGAAGCACCACCACTAAGTATCAGTGACTGCTGAGAATGCAGGAACGATTAGTACACTGTTGAAAAGAATGTAGTGAGTAGTGTTACCTAGTTCCATCTGTTGATGCCAGTAAGCGCTCCCTAGCTGTGAAGGAGGTGGCTGATGCCAGGAAGAGCTCTTTGGCTGTGAAGGAGGTGGCTCATGCCAGGAAGAGCTCCCTGGCTGTGAAGGAGGTGGCTCATGCCAGGAAGAGCTCCCTGGCTATGAAGGATGAGGTTCTGCACGGTGCACAGAGGGTCGTGGTTATGAACGGTGCACAGAGGGCCGTGGTTCTGAATGCTGTACAGAGGGATGTGGCCGACGATGTGCTGGAGGAGGAAGTGCAACATCCGAAGACCGTCTACACGTAATAGTTGTGTAAATTCCACGTAGCTTGTCATCAAGACACCTCAACCATGAGACGCTCTCTCGCGGTGGGATATTTTCTCCCCTCTGAAAGCGCTGCATAAAGGCGGAAACATCCTCTCGCGCTTGTATTGTCAAGTCACCCTGTACACAAAGAGTTAACCAATTATATCCTCGTTGTATGATATACACCATGAATAGATAACCAAGCGAATATGTCCAGGTTAACAAAAGACTTAACATATGAGAATCTAGGCACGTACCGCGTGGTGTCTGCTTCCCACAATAGAGGCAGTTGGGTACATATCGCTGGTGAGAGGGGCTTCGATCTGATCAGGAGCAGCTAATGGAACCAAGTAGATCCTCGTTGTATGACGGTAACATTGCAGATACAACCCGAACATTTCCCAGTTAAAGGGCCAAACCTCACCCCAGATATTTGTCGCAATGGTAGTCCATTCGTCAACGTAAGGGGTAATGCTCTTAAGCCAATAATCCATGGACTTGTTTCCTCCTAGGCGACTGTCCCTGAGATTGACATGCGCGATACATGATTAGGTATATTATGAATGTAGAGCTGACAACTAAAATAGTATTAGTACTTACTTGTGCACGTGTTCTGGCAAGTGTGGAATATCTGGAATCTGAGGCTCTTGATATAGACCGAACTGTCTTATCACCCTATGAAGAGCCATCTCCTCAACCGTCACGTCGAACACAAACTTGGCCTTGGTCATCCAAAAGTGCCGATCTCTAGTGCACAATCCAGAAATCCCAACTAGGTACCTCAATGATATAGCCTGAGGCGAGTATGGCTCCCAGATAACTTGATCCTCGTGCAAACTATCAAACTGCGCCATGAAGGACGGGTAGCATCCCCTAACCTGGCTATGTGCATGACAACAAATAAGCATTAGTAATACTATTGAATGGTAAGAAGTAATTGAATTAATTGTTACTTAATATAAAAGTACATCTCGCCGTGCCCAAACAGATACCATAGTAGGCAAGTCGTCGATAGCAGGCACATAAGCCCCAGCTAAGTCCTCCAAACCAAAAGGTTTATCAACGTAGACATAGGGTCGTCCAATAGGGAATCTCTCGTATGACCAGAACTGCAACAATAATGGACATCCAACAAGACTAGATTTTCTAGACTTCAACAAGCAAGCTTTGCACAGGCCTCTGTACGTAGCCGCTAACACAGCAGAAACAAAACTCCTCTATAGAATATCCGCAGGGCAACGTGCGTCAGCTATCTCTCGTGCAATACCGATGAGTCGTGCATCGACAGTGGTCACGTGGTTCTCCGTAAACATCATCTTGCCGAACAGCCAAAGAATATATGCCTCTAGGGATCGGTCAATTTGTGCCTCCGACAACTGAACATCAGGATATCCTAACGAGACAATCTACATAGAAACGTAATGATTGTATGAACACCGGGCAACTAAAAAAACAACATTTGTTTAAGTGGCCATGATGGTTACCTGAAACTAGCTCAACCATCTAAAGAGAGGTCCGTGAGGATCGTTGTCTATGGCCCTAGCAGTCGGGACCGCAGCCAAAAAACGGGTCTGCATTGCTGCTTGCCAACCAGATTCTGCCTCTAAGGGACCTATGGCAGCACAGGCCACAGGTAATCCCAACAAGTAAGACACATCCTATAAAGTAGGCGCCATCTCTCCCCAGGGAAAGTGAAATGTATGTGTATCTGGTCTCCATCTATCTACTAAGCAGGTAAGGAGTGACTTGTCGTTAGAGAAACGTTTCACTTGCCTCTTGTGTAACTGCAATGGTGCACCCGCCTCATCTAAGTCCGGACCATCAATCCACTCATCCAATGTACCCTCAACCAGTCGTGCCAAGGGTAGAAGTCCAGCCCAACTTAACCTACAAAATAAAGAGATTGTTAGCGGCTATGAAAAGTATGTCAAACATAGTAAGTCATTATATGGACTCCATTAAATGCACACATACCTATCAACCCATGAATCGTGTATCATCCAGTTAGTCTTTGGGGTACGAGTGACCAACACGTCTAACTTGTTGCCCGCTTCCATAAGGGCGCCCCGGTGCTTTCTATCGATGTTACCATTAAGCAACGGATACGAAGACATATCTGCAATTCAAACAACAAATCTCAGGTGCAAATAAAACATAGCACGACATATTACATATCAAAACATAGTGCTGACATATTACATATTAAAACATAGTCCTGACATATTACATATTAAAACATAGTCCTGACATATTACGAATTAAAACATAGTCCTGGCATATTACAAATTAAAACCCACTACGACACATTATATAGCTTGTGAGTTATTTCTTCCTCGTCCGCCCCTTCGGCCTCGACTGCCATGACCACGTCTGCCTCTTGCTCCTATTGTCGCAGTTGTCGATGTGGAAGCACCATCTTTGTTCAGGTCGGGACAATATTTCATCCTATGCCCATAAGCCGCGCATAACAAACATTGTCTGGTTGCTCCACCAGCTTCTTTTAAATAGTATGGGGACACGAAGGAGATATCATCCAACTCAATCTGGCAACAGGCAACCAACACATGAGAGAAAGGAAGGTGCAACAACTTCGGTTTGTTGCATGTACACTCACACATTGGATAAAATTCCGTTCCAATTTTTACCTCGTGTGTCTTCACCTCATGTCCAGAACCAAAACCATCGGTAGGAAGCTGAACCTCATACCTCCTTTCTTGATTCCCTATGAGTCTGACAGTGTGCTTCTTTGCTTTCTCTATCTTCTTTGCCATGTATTCCATGACACTGCTACAATAAGGTGTGTTCTGATTATCTTCAATATGCTTCTTTGCTAACTTGTGCCTTTCTCTGAAATATCTCAAAGTGCCATGGAATACAGCCTCCACAATAGCTGTGAGTGGCAATGCTCTATTCCCTCTCAGCACGAAATTATACACCTCTGCAAGATTGGTTGTCATGTGGCCATACCTAGCTCCATGTGTGTCATGCAGCAAAGACCAATTCACTGGAGGCTCTTTCTCTATCCACTCAGAAAAATTCTTTATTGCCCTTCCCTTCTTTCTCTTAGTATTAGGAGGGTCAATTGCTGGCAAGTCACAAAGACCTACTGGCTCCTCTAGCTCCGCGATGAGTGCTGCTAATTTAACCTGATCTTCTTCCATTTTCTTCCTCGCACGGACCTGCTCTTAGTAAAATCATCTAGTTTTGACCAAATAAATCCGTATTTGCGCTGCTGGCTCTGCTTGCATAATTTCTTGAACAAGCTCATCAACTGCTTGTTCTTGAACTGTGAGAAAAAATTAGCCCCAAGATGGTGCATGCACCACCGGCTTTGCAAGTCCCTCCAAGGTGTTGGTTCGTCAACTATTGGATTACGTAGTGTCTTCACGGCCTTCAATATACCAGCGTGTCTGTCATGAATGACACACACATTTGGTCGGTCCTTCACAATGGCAAATTTCACTTGCCGGAGGAACCATACCCAGCTGGGAAAGTTCTCACCCTCCACAAATGCCATGGCAAGTGGGATGATTTGATTGTTCCCGTCCACACTAATAGCAGTAAGGATTTGCCCTCTATACTGACCGGTCAGGAATGTACCATCCACAAACATAACAGGAGGACAATGCTAGAAAGCTTCGATGCACATAGCGAAAGAGAAGAACACGCGTTTCAACACCTTGAAATCTGGTATACTTAGCAACCTCATGTGTTGTACGTTCACATAAGTGCCGGGATTCCTCTCCTTCAATATGCCAAGGAGACGGACAACATTATCATATGAGTCGAAGAACATCCCAAACCTTTCCTCCATAGCCTTCCGCTTAGCCCTCCAAGCCTTCCCATAAGGAATGACATAATTCCATCTGACCTTCACTACTGTCTGGATGTGTTTTCCTTCCATATCTTTCTTCTCTACTATCTCTGTATACATGAGTTGCACAATGAGACTTGAAGTTAGGTTCGGATGCTTCACTAGCAAGTTCTTCCTCACACAATTATGTGGGACAACAATGGTTACAACCCAGTGGATGTCATACTTCGGCAAGTGCCCGTGCACCTTCCCAGGACAACCTGGTTCAACACATTTCACAATATAGTTTGTTGGACTTGATATGTGTGTCCGGAAAACCCTCTGTGTAGACATAGCCCACTTTATCACCGCATACTTCAATTTTTTCTTTGTATCAAACATAGCCCCTATTTGTACTTGGTTCAGATTATACTGCCATGGAGTCTCATGGCCATCGTTGACCGTAAGGCCGGTGGATATGTCCTGCTCCCATGTAGAAGGAATCGGTACCTCAACTTCATCCTCAGAATTTTCAGAATCCAGTCCTCCACCAATCCATCCTCATCCTCTTCCTCCATCACCCTCTGCATTTCATCCCCTTCCTCATCCCCATCAGCAAAACCAGAACCAGCTAATATTATCGACTGACTACTCTGCCAAGTATCAGGACCACAAACATTGTGTGGCACGTAGTCCGACTATTTCTCGGGTTGGCTAGCATCCACATCTTGTGGTTGCGACCCGGATAAAACAATCTCGTTAGCCACTTCACTGCCTTGGCCGGGTTCATAACCACTGTGGAGTTGTACGGTGTTCTCCTCCTTCGGCACAGGTTGCACAAGTGCATATGGGTGGATCCTTCGGTCTCAGCAGTGTCTTAACAGGGACAACCAATGCTGGCTCCTATCTACCGGCATCAACTCCAACTTGACATTTTTATAGGATTTGGTCCACAATGCATGAATACTGACAGAACATACTTCAGGATCCAGCCCGAAACTAGTTGTCAACCAGTACTTCAACTGTCTAATGTCCAGTCTGTCCGGGTCTGCTAATGTCATGACGCCATTTTTAAACTCGCTAAGATCAACCCCCAACTCATTATATCGAACATTACCAGCGCCGTAGTAAACAATCAGATTTACTGATTCAGACATTTTCACCTGTCAGACATTGTCATCCTCTCATTAATCACAACGAACACTAATATTCACTACTAGGGAAAATGCTAGCAGCAGCGCGGGTTTTTAGGCTAGCAGCAGCGCGGGTGGCCGCGCTACTAATAAGGCGCTACAGCTAACTCATAGTAGTAGCGCGGCCCCAACCCGCGCTACTACTGTTGACGATATCAGCAGCGCTTTTTGTGAACGCGCTACTATTAACTAGCAGTAGCGATTTCGCCATCCCTCGCTACTGCTATATCTTTCACCATTTACCCACTGCCCCATTCCCTTTCAGTTCTCCTTTCAGATACTAGATACTAGGTACTGCTAGTAGATATCAAATTCATAAACCATTACTAAACTATCTAGCAGCAGCGCTTTAGCTATGTGTCAGCATGCAAAAATAAACTTTGTTCAATATATCAAAAACACATTGATCATCAACGATCTTTTTGTGTACAATCTGATTTGACAATATGAGTCCTCACCGGTTTAGGAACAGGTGAAGACTCATATTGCAGCCACAAATTCTACACATAGAGTTCAATGAAGATCAAGTGCTTGTCAAAGTGTGAGAAGTAACATATTTAAGGTGGTAGAAACTCTCTTCACGGAGCGAGGTGGGACTAAATTTTTGTACGAAACTTAGCAGTAGCGCTTATCCGGGAAATGCGCTGCTACTATGCCACGTAGCAGTAGCGCGCATCACGGTAATGCGTTGCTGCTATAACTAGCCTCGCGGCGGCCTCATAGGAATTATAGCAGCAGCGCGTCTTTCGGGTGACGCGCTACTGCTATATTTGTCTCAGCAGCGAGTTTGGTCTGTACGCGCTACTGCTAATTAGCAGCAGCGAATTATTTTGGAGCGCGCTGCTGATAAGATTATATGTATAGGCTTTTCCCTAGTAGTGATTACCCGTTACACTAACTATGCACTAAAATGCCTCCACAAATATATTAACACTGCAATTCGCAATATGACTTATCTAAACTAATTAAAATGTACAATTCAGAGAAATTTTGTGACGGCATGGTTATACCTTCGAAGCGTGTGTCCCTAGCTTCTTGCTCCTCTCTTTCACTCAGCGGCACCGGCCACCTCGCGGAGTACTTGCACCACCGGACAATGGCAGCGCCGCCCCCTCGACGACCGGAGGCTCAACTCCGGTCACCCCCCAAGCCGCACCTCCTACTCCACAGCTGCTGCTCCTCCTCACCACCATCTCCTTTCCAACCGCACCTCCTCCACCCCACCATGGCTCCTCCCTCCCAACCGCTGCTCCTCCTCACCACTATCCCAAACCAGAAAACACAGTAGGCCGTTGGAGAATGCTATGATCTATCTATTCTGTGTCTTGGATGTGAAAATGGGTGCAAATTGGAGGAGATCGGCGCGGGCTTGTGAGGTTACAGAGAAGAACGAGAGAGAGAGGAGGAGGAAATAGAGTGCGAGCAGTCCAGAGGAAGGAGACGGCCGCGCGAGCCTTATCCCGACTCTTCGGTCAACCCTTGGCCGAAAAGCTCTTCGGCCGCTCGCTGGCCGAAAAGAGCCCACTTCGGTCGCGCGTGGGCCAAGCTACGATTTTCGGCCGGCCCACCACTGACGCCACCTCTTCGGCCCAGCCGAGCCCCACTTCGGTCTAATCCTGGACGAAAAGTCCTTTTTGGCAAAAACCGGGCCGAAAACAACCTCTTCGGTCACCGCGAGGCCAACGGGGTCATAGTTTTGGTTTTTTCGCGTTAAGTGCTATAGTTTCCTAATTTTTTGCACAAAAAGTTATAGTTTTGAAGAAAAATCCATTTGCTAAGCAAGCATCTGTTCTTTACCTCTAAGTTCTCGATTCCTAACCCACCTTGGTGTTGGGGAACACGGTAATTTCAAAAAAAAAAATCCTATGATCACGCAAGATCTATCTAGGTAATGCATAGCAACGAGAGGGGAGAGTGTGTCCACGTACCCTCGTAGACCGAAAGCGGAAGCGTTGGTTAACACGGTTGATGTAGTCGAACGTCTTCGCGATCCAACCGATCCAAGTACCGAACGTACGACACCTCCGCGTTCAGCACACGTTCAGCTCAATGACGTCCCTTGTACACTTGATCTAGTTGAGGCCGAGGGAGAGTTTCGTCAGCATGATGGTGTGGCGATAGTGATGACGAAGTTACCAGCGCAGGGCTTTGCCTAAGCACTATGACGATATGACCGAGGTGTGTAACTATGGAGGGGGGCATCACACGCGGCTAAAAGATCAACTTGTGTGTCTATGGGGTGCCCCTTGGCCATGTATATAAAGGAGGGGAAGGAGGAGGCCGGCAATTATCATTATCCAACGGCAGTGCCACGAATAAGTTGCACTATCATTATCAACTTTGCATCTTTTGGCATCAATACTATGAATATGTGTATTACCATGATCGAGGTTCAACAAACCATCAACATTGGGTGTATGACCATAGAAGGTTTTATTCATGTAAACAGAATAACAATTATTCTCTGTCTTAAATGAATAACCGTATTGCAATTAACATGATCTAATCATATTCATGCTCAAAGCTGTTGAGATATAGATATTGCATGTGTATTTCTTGTACAACAAGCCCTCCTTCTTCCTTGTATAGTTGAGGGCGTGGCTCTCCTATGTACCTATATATACATGCATATTGCACCCGATGAATATATCGTGAGTTGTATAATCTTATACATGGTATCAGCCTTAGTTCGATCCCTCCTACCCAAAGCACGTCGCCGTTGCCTCCTGGCCGCCGCCGCTTCCTCGCTATGCCCGCATCACCGAATCCTCGCTACCGCCGTAGCCTTCCCCACGCGCCGCTGGCTCCCTGCCGCCGCCCCTCTTGTGATCTCCCTCCCAGTCGCTAGCCGCCAGCCCTCTCGCCACTAGCCGACCATCTCCCAAACCCTAAACCTCTGCTACCCCGCCGCCCCTTGCCACCATAAACCCTAACCCGCCCCGGCCGCACCTAACCCTAGCTGCCGCCATGTCGGGATCCGACCTCTCCGACCGGTCCGCCGCCTCCATCCCTCCCGTCGTGAAGCCGCCGAACCCCTTCGACTCTTCCGTTGGATCCTCCGCCGCCACCCTTCCTGATCGTTCCTACATCCGCGATGTTCCCATTGAACGTCGCATCCCGGTCATCCTCTCCCAGAAAGAGGAAATTTTTTACGCTTGGAAGGCATACTTCAAACTCCTCTTTCGTGAGTATAACCTGCAGGACCAAATCAACGGCACCGCCAACCTCTTCATCCTGAATCGTGACGCCGACTGGCTGGCGATCGACGCCACCATCATTCGGTGGCTCTTCCTTACTGTGTCCAAGGACATCTTCCACACCGTTGTTCGCAACAAGGATGATGCATGCACGGTGTGGAACAAGATCGTCGGCCTCTTCATCGACAACAAGCTCCAAGGGATCGTCTTCCTGCAGCAGGAGTTCTTCGGGTGTCATCAAAATGACTCCTCTGTCGACGACTTCTGCATGCGCCTCAAGACCCTCTCCAATGACATCGGCTTCAAGGTGGGCGACGTGTTGCTCCTCTCCACCCTCACCGCCATCCTCAATGAGGATCTCGGCAATCCCGCCTGCAACCTCACCCTCATGGCGAACCCTACCTACGAGCGAGCGGTGGCTTATCTTCGTCTCGAGGAACGCCGGTTGAAGCATCTTCGCTCCCATGCCGTTCACACCGCCTTCGCCGCCGGCTACTCGCGCTGTGACCCTTCGTCCTCGGGTGCGCCTCCTGGCTTTCCAGCGTCGTTCCAGGCGCCCGACCACTGGCGCCTCTCGCAACGCATGGCGCCTACGGCGCCCCCTACCAGTAGCGGCCACCGGCTCCTCCTGCGGCTCTTCCTCAACAATTGCCATAGCAGCAACCACAGCAGCAGCAGCGCCAGAGGCGCCGCGGCCGCGGTAAAGGTCAGACGCATCAGCAACAGTCGTGCGCCGGGCCTGTACAGCAGCAGCCGACACCGCCTTAGGGTGGTGGCCACAACCCCTGGACAGGGTTTGTGCATGCCTACACCATGCCCGTGCCCCGCCCCCCACTCCAAGCCTCCTCGGGCCCGGTCCCTCCGGTCATCAGGCTTTCTTCGCCGGTTAGAAACCCGGTCCGGTTGCTCCACCGACCTACTACTCTCCTGCTCCGGTTGGCTATGGAGGGCCAACCGCTAGCACTGGCGTGACCGGCTACTCGGGCTACCCTGCGCCGGTCTCTTATTATATGGCCCTGCTTGCTGCACTTCATCAATAGCCTCCGACCGGGGCCTATTCCGGCGGTGGCGATTGGTTCATGGACACCGGTGCATCTTCGCACATGGCCGTTTACCCGGGTAACCTCTCTTCCGCGTCTCCTATTCACACTTCCTCTCGCATCATTGTCGGTAATGGTGATGGTCTCCCTATCACTCATATTGGTTCCACCAGTTTTCCTTCGAACTCTAGACCACTTTATCTCAATAATGTTCTTGTGTCTCCTGAACTTATTCAGAATTTAGTCTGTGCTCGTAAACTTTCTCGTGATAACTCTATAACTATGGAATATGACGAAGTTGGTTTTTCTGTTAAGGACGCCCTCACCCGGATGGTTCTTCACCGCTGTGACAGTCCCGGCGATACATACTCCGTCCAGCCTCCATCATCCTCACATGTTGGACCAGTTGCTCTTTCTGCCGGCGTTGATCTTTGGCACGCTCGTCTTGGTCATCCTAGCTCCACCGCTCTTCGTCAAATTATTAGGGATTTTTCTTTTACATGTAATAAAACGGATGCGCACTCTTGTCACGCATGCCGTCTTGGCAAACATGTTCGCCTTCCCTTTAGTGCTTCATCCACAGTTGCATCGTTACCTTTTGATTTAATCAATAGTGATGTCTGGACCTCTCCTATTGCTAGTAACACCGGTTTTCGTATTATCTTGTTATTTTGGATGACTATTCTCACTTTGTGTGGACCTTTCCATCATGTAAGAAGTCCGAAGTTGCTGCCACCCTTACGGCCCTCTACTCTTACGTGTCTATGCAATTTGGTCGTCCCATTCTAGCTTTGCAAACTGGCAACGGGAAAGATTTCGACAACACCACCATCCGCAATCTTCTCTCCACACATGGCACTATTTTTTGTCTTACATGTCCATACACTTCACAGCAGAACGGTCAGGCTGAACGCATTCTTCGCACTCTTAACAATTGCGTCCGTACCCTCCTATTCCACGCTTACATGCCACCTCACTTATGGCCCAACGCTCTTGCTACTGCCACCCTCCTCATCAACCTTCGTCCATGTCGCACCCGGTGGAACTTTACACCTCACCACCTCCTCTTTGGGTCTCCTCCCTCTTACGACAGTCTTCGTATCTTCGGTTGTCTTTGTTATCCTAGTATTGCCGCCACTTCTCCTCATAAACTTGCTCCTCGTTCCCTTCCGTGTGTCTTCCTCGGTTACCCGGCTAACACCAAGGGCTATAGATGCTATGATCCGGTTTCCCACCATGTCATCACATCTCGACATGTTTATTTCGACGAGTTGTGTTTTCCCTTTAAATAGGAACAACAGGAGGCTTCTTCGTCAGCGCCCGGCCCCTCTCTGGGCGACCTTGTCCGCCCTGGCTTCGACCCACGGCGTAGGGCGGCCCCTCGATGCGCGGTGCTCCGGCTCCTGCCCGATGCTTCGTCGGGATCACCGGTCTCCAAGTAGGCCTCCGAGCCGGCCTCCCCGGGTGTTTCACCGCTGGGCTCTGCACCGGCCTCCGAGCCGGCCTCCCAGGCCCCTTCTTCGCCGGGTTCAGCCCCGGTTTCGCCGTTCCATGCGCCGGCCTCGCCGGCCTCACTAGGCTCGCCGGCCTCGCTGGCTACCATGCCGGCTCGCTCGCTGGGATCGCCCGCCTCTGCCCCAGCTTCTTCGTCGGGCGTGTCGTCGGCCTCTTCACAGCCGGGCGTGTCACCGGCTTCTTCACAGCCGGGCTCGGCGCCGGCACCGGTGGTTGCTGTGGTGCCACCACCCGCTGGCCCTGTCACTCGGTCGCGCCTGGGTGTCCATCGGCCGAGCACTCGCTACCCTCCGGATGAGTACACCTGTGTGGCTTCGACACCCTCTTCGTCACCGTCACCCCTTCCAACCTCCGCCCGTTTCGCGCTTCGCGACCCCATGTGGTTCGCCTCGATGAAGGAGGAATTTGACGCATTGCAACGCAATCACACTTGGCAGCTTGTCCCGCGTCCTCCTTGGGCCAACATCATTACCGGGAAGTGGGTGTTCAAGCACAAGTTTCATTCGGATGGTACTCTTGACCGACACAAGGCTTGTTGGGTCGTTCCGAGTTTTCGTCAATGAGCAGGTGTTGACTTCACCGACACCTTCGCCCCGGTTGTCAAACCAGGGACGATTCAGACTGTTCTTCAGCTAGCGGCCTCCCGCTCCTGGCCTGTGCACCAGATGGATGTTTCGAATGCTTTTCTTCATGGTCATCTTGAGGAACAGGTGTTCTGTCAGCAGCCGATGGGGTTCGTTGATGAGTCTTCTCCGGATCATGTGTGCTTGCTCTCTCGGTTGTTGTACGGGCTCAAGCAAGCTCCTCGCACTTGGTACCAGCGCATCGCAGCATTTCTTACTCAGCTTGGCTTCTGCTCCACTCGCTCCGATGCGTCACTATTTGTCTACCACCAGGGTGATGCTACATCATCTTGACAACATGCTTGATTGCTCTTCTTCGAAGCTCACTGATCGTCTTTGTGTTGAGTTTGCCATTAAGGACTTGGGTCCCCTGCACTATTTTCTCGGCATCGAGGTGATTCGCCGACCAGATGACTTCTTTCTTCATCACCGGAAGTACGCTCATGAGCTTTTGGATCGTGCCGGGATGCTCAACTGCAAAACGACTGCCACCCCTGTCGATACGAAGGCTAAGCTCGCTGCCACTGATGGTTCTCCAGCTTCAAATGCCCCGTTCTACCGGTCTATTGTTGGTGCTCTCCAGTACCCCACTCTCACTCGCCCGGATCTTCAGTATGCCGTTCATCGGGTGTGCCTTCATATGCATGCTCCTCGAGATGCTCACTAGACCACGGTCAAACGCATCCATCGCTATATCCGGGGCACTCTGGATCTCGGGTTGACCCTGCAGGCTTCGACCTCTCTGGACCTGACTGCTTATTCTGATGCTGACTGGGCCGGCTGCCCCGACACATGTCGTTCGACGTCTGGCTATTGTGTTTTTCTTGGGCCATCCCTAATCTCCTGGTCGTCCAAGAGACAACCCATTGTTTCCTGCTCCAGTGCTGAAGCGGAGTATCGCGCTGTCGCCAACGTTGTTGCAGAGTGTTCTTGGCTTCGACAGCTTCTCCATGAGCTCTTGTCTCTAGTTGACAAAGCTACGATTGTCTACTGTGACAACGTCTCTACGGTCTATCTCTCTGCCAACCCAGTTCATCATCGATGCACCAAGCACATTGAGATTGATATCCATTTTTTTCAGGAATAGGTGGCTATTGGTCACGTACGCGTGCTACATGTTCCGGTTTCCCAACAATTTGCTGACATCATGACCAAGGGTTTTCCTACTATGTCGTTTGAGGAGTTTAGCTCCAGTCTTTGCGTCGACTCTGGTGCCGCTTCGACTGTAGGGGGGTGTTGAGATATAGATATTGCATGTGTATTTCTTGTACAACAAGCCCTCCTCCTTCCTTGTATAGTTGAGGACGTGGCTCTCCTATGTACCTATATATACGTGCATATTGCACTCGATGAATATATCATGAGTTGCATAATCTTCTACAAACGCAAACACCAAATAACATTTATTTAGGTTCAACACTAATCCCGAAAGTTTAGGGAGTGCTCGATGATGATCATATCAATCTTGGAACCACTTCCAACACACATCGTCACTTCATCTCAACTAGTCTCTATTTATTCTGCAACTCCTGTTTTGAGTTACTAATCTTAGCAACTGAACAAGTATCAAATAACCAGGGATTAGTACGAGTGCTAGTAAGGTACACATCAATAATATGTATATCAAATATACCTTTGTTCACTTTTCCATCCTTCTTATCCGCCAAATATTTGGGGCAGTTCCACTTCTAGTGACCATTTCCTTTGCAGTAGAAGCACTCAGTTTCAGGCTTAGGTCCAGCTTTGGGCTTCTTCACGGGAGTGACAACTTGCTTGTCATTCTTCTTGAAGTTCCCATTCTTCCCCTTTGCCCTTTTCTTGAAACTAGTGGTCTTGTTTAATCATCAACACTTGATGCTCTTTCTTGATTTCTACCTTCGTCGATTTCAGTATCACGAAGAGCTCGGGAATCGTTTTCGTGATCCCTTGCATACTATAGTTCATCACGAAGTTCCAGTAACTTGGTGATGGTGACTAGAAAACTCTGTCAATCACTATCTTATCTAGAAGATTAACTCCCACTTGATTCAAGTGATTGTAGTACCCAGACATTCTGAGCAGATACTCACTAGTTGAGCAATTCTCCTCCATCTTTTAGGAAAAGTACTTTTCATAGGTCTCATACCTCTTGACACGGGCATGAGTCTGAAATACCAATTTCAGCTCTTGGGACATCTCATATGCTCTGTGACATTTTTAAGAAAACGTTTTTGAAGTCCCGGTTCTAAGCCGTAAAGCATGGTGCACTAAACTATCAAGTAGTCATCATTTTGAGCTAGCCAAACGTTCATAACGTTTGCATCTGCTCCTGCAATAGGTCTGTCACCTAGCGGTGCATCAAGGACATAATTCTTCTGTGCAGCAATGAGGATACACCTAGATCATGGACACAGTCGCATCATTGCTACTATCATCTTTCAACTTATTTTTTCTCTAGGAACATATAAAAAACATAGGGAAGCTAAAACGCGAGCTATTTGATTTACAACATAGTTTGCAAAATACTATCAAGACTAAGTTCATGATAAATTAAAGTTCAATTAATCATATTACTTAAGAACTCCCACTTACATAGACATCCCTCTAGTGATCTAAATGATCACGTGATCCAAATCAACTAAACCATGTCCGATCATCACGTGAGATGGAGTAGTTTTCAATGGTGAACATCACTATGTTGATCATATCTACTATATGATTCACGCTCGACCTTTCGGTCTCTAGTGTTCCGAGGCCATATCTGCATATGCTAGGCTTGTCAAGTTTAACCCAAGCATTCTACGTGTGCAAAACTAGTTTGCACCTGTTGTATGTGAACGTAGAGCTTATCACACCCAATCATCACGTGGTGTCTTGGCACGAAGAACTGTCACAACGATGCATACTTAGGGAGAATACTCATACCTTGAAATTTTAGTAAGGGATCATCTTATAATGCTATCGCTGAACTAAGCAAAATAATAATATAAAAGATAAAGATCACATGCAATCAAAATATGTGACATGTATGGCCATCATCATCTTGTGCCTTTGATCTCCATCTCCAAAGTACCATCATGATATCTATCGTCACTTACGTGACACCATGATCTCCATCATCTTGATCTTTATCAACATGTCATCACATGGTCGTCTTGCCAACTATTGCTTTTGCAACTATTGCTATCGCATAGCGATAAAGTAAAGCAATTATATGGCGCTTGCATCTTATGCAATAAAGAGACAACCATAAGGCTCCTGCTAGTTGCCGATAACTTTAACAAAACATGATCATCTCATACAACACATCACGTCCTTACCATATCACATCACAACATGCCCTGCAAAAACAAGTTAGATGTCCTCTACTTTGTTGTTGCAAGTTTTACGTGGCTGCTATGGGCTTCTAGCAAGAACCGTTCTTACCTACACATCAAAACCACAACGATTTTTCGTCAAGTGTGCTGTTTTTACCTTCAACAAGGACCAGCCGTAGTCAAACTAGATTCAACTAAATTTGGAGAAACAGACACCTGTCAGCTACCTGTGTGCAAAAGCACGTCAGTAGAACCAGTCTCATGAACGCGGTCATGTAATGTCAGTCCAGACTACTTCATCCAACAATACCGCCGAATCAAAGTAAGACGTTGGTGGTAAGCGGTATGACTATTATCACCCATAACTCTTTGTGTTCTACTCGTGCATATAACATCTATGCATAGACCTGGCTCTGATACCACTGCTGGGGAATGCGGTAATTTCAGAAAATTTCCTACGATCATGCAAGATCTATCTAGGTGATGCATAGCAACAAGAGGGGAGAGTGTGTCCTTGTACCCTCGTAGACCGAAAGCGGAAGCGTTAGTTAACGCGGTTGATGTAGTCGAACGTGTTTGCGATCCAACCGATCCAAGTACCGAACGTACGGTACCTCCGCGTTCAGCACACATTCAGCTCAATGACATCCCTCGTACTCTTGATCCAGTTGAGGCTGAGGGAGAGTTTCGTCAGCACAATGGCGTGGCGATAGTGATGATGAAGTTACCGGCGCAGGGCTTCGCCTAAGCACTACGACGATATGACCGAGCTGTGTAACCATGGAGGGGGCACCGCACACAGCTAAAAGATCAACTTGTGTGTCTATGGGGTGCCCCTTGGCCATGTATATAAAGGAGGGGGAGGAGGAGGCCGGCCAAGAGGGGAGGCGCGCCATGGGGGGGAGTCCTACTAGGACTCCAAACCTAGTAGGATTCGACCCCCCTTTTCCTATTCCAAGTTGGAGAAGGGGGAAGGAGGAGGAGGAGAGAAGGAAGGAGTCGGGCGCCGCCCCTTCTCTTGTCCAATTTGTATTGGGGCAAGGGGGCGCGTCACCTCCTGGCCGGCCCTCTCTCTTCTCCACCAAGGCCCATGAGGCCCAATAACTTCCCGGAGGGGGTTCCGGTAACCCCCGGTACTCTGAAATTTATCCGAAACGACCCGAACCATTCTGGTGTCCGAATGTAGCCTTCCAATATATCAGTATTATGTCTCGACCATTTCGAGACTCCTCGTCATGTCTGTGATCTCATACAGAACTCCGAACAAACTTTGGTCATCAAAACACATAAATCATAATACAGATCATCATCGAACGTTAAGCATGCAGACCCTATGGGTTCGAGAACTATGTAGACATGACAGAGACACATCTCCGGTCAATAACCAATAATGGAGCCTAGATGCTCATATTGTCTCCTACATATTCTACGAAGATCTTTATCGGTTAAACCGCATAAAAACATATGTTGTTCCCTTTGTCATCGGTATGTTACTTTCCCGAGATTCGATCGTCGGTATCATCATACCTAGTTCAATCTTGTTACCGGCAAGTCTCTTTACTCATTCCGTAATGCTTCATCCCTCAACTAACTCATTAGTCACATTACTTGCAAGGCTTATAGTGATGAGCACTACCGAGAGGGCCCAGAGATACCTCTCCGATACACGGAGTGACAAATCCTAATCTCGATCTATGCCAACCCAACAAACACCTTCGGAGACACATGTAAAGCATCTTTATAATCACCGAGTTACGTTGTGATGTTTGATAGGACACAAGGTGTTCCTCCGGTATTCGGCAGTTGCATAATCTCATAGTCTGAGGAACGTGTATAAGTCATGAAGAAAGTAGTAGCAATGAAACTGTAACGATCATAATGCTAAGCTAACAGATGGGTCTTGTCCATCACATCATTCTCCTAATGATGTGATCCCGTTCATCAAATGACAACACATGTCTATGGTTAGGAAACATAACCATCTTTGATTAATGAGCTAGTCAAGTAGAGGCATACTAGGGACACTATGTTTTGTCTATGTATTCACACATGGACTAAGTTTCCGGTTAATACAATTCTAGCATGAATAACAAACATTTATCATGATATAAGGAAATATAAATAACAACTTTATTATTGCCTATAGGGCATATTTCCTTAACTTGGTCCTTTGGACTGCATATAATATCCCATCGGGCCAAGAGGTATTTCTTCTTGGTCTAATCACTTTGCCAAAAGAAGCGGGATCGATAGAAGTCTAATCTTTTCCGCACACCTACCCGCACTTCAAAGAAAGACAACAGGAACATCGGCAAGCTTATCCAAACCGAATTTATCAAAACCAGCCGACCTCCGTAAGACATTAGCTTGCCCTTCCAGCGGCTTAGTCTTTTTTCAAATATATCTTCTATACATTTCCATTCTTGTTCGTTAAACGCCTATGGTGGATTGGGATCCCTAGGTAACTAAACGGCAGGGAACCCATTTCGCAATCGAACAATTGTCTGTACTCATCTTGTTCCTCTTTCGCTCTCCCAAAATAGAACAATTCGTTTTTGTTAAAATTTATTTTTAGTCTAGACAATTGCTCAAATAGGAAATTCACAAGCTTCACAATGCTAGCTTTCGCGAGGTCGTGCTCCATGAAAATAATGGTGTCGTCAGCGTATTGGAGAATGGATACCCCCCCTCTACCAGGTGGGGAACTAGTCCTCCTACTTGTCCATTCTCTTTAGCTGGAACAATGAGGACTGCCAACATATTCGCTACTATGTTGAACAGCACGGGAGACATGGAGTCCGCCTGTCTTAGCCCCTTGAGTGTATGAAAATAATGCCCCGTGTCATCATTTACTTTTATGCCAACACTACTCTTTTGTATGAATGCATCCATCTGAGATCTCCAGGATTCACTGAACCCCTTCATACGTAGGGCTTGCTGGAGGAAGGGCCACTTGACCTTATCATACGCTTTCTCAAAATCCACTTTGAATATAACACCATCTAGTTTCTTCATGTGGATTTCATGGAGAGTTTCATGTAGGACGACAACCCCTTCTAGGATGTGTCGTCCTTGCATGAAAACAATTTGGTTTGGTTGAACTACCGAATGAGCTATCCGCGTTAACCTATTTGTGCCAACTTTGGTAAACATCTTGAAGCTTATAGTGAGAAGACATATCGGCCTGAATTGCTCAACGCGGGTTGCCTCCACCTTCTTTGGAAACAACGTTATTGTTCCAAAATTTAAGTGGAATAACTGTAAGTGACCGTTGAAAAAGTCCTAGAACAAAGGCATAAGATCTTCCTTGATGATATGCCAACATCCCTTATAAAATTCCGCCAGGAACCCATCCGGTTCGTGGGCTTTATTTTGTTTCATTTGTGTTTGCATCAAACACCTCTTTCTCAGTGAACGGAGCATCCAACACCTCATTCTCGTCGAAGCTGAGCTGAGGTATATCCCCGATCGCATTCTCATCTAGAGACACAAAATTTTCTTCGGGTTCTCCGAAAAGCTTCTTATAATAATTGGAGATGTTCTCTCATCTTGTTCAAGTTGAATAACTCTTTTTTTCTATGTTTCCCATTAGCTATCAGATGAAATAATTGGGTATTATCTTCTCCTTAGACGATCTTATATGCCCTCGCTCTAAGTGCCCATTTCATCTCCTCCTCTCACAGAAGAGCTTGTAACTTCTTCTCCGCCTCATTCTTAATATTCCGGTCGGACATATTAAGAAGCGTGGTTTCCGCTCTTAGATCAAGCTCATTAATAATTTGTATCAGTCTCTCTTTTTCAACTTTATATAACCCACTTTGATTCTTGGCCCATCCTCTCAAGAACTGGCGCAAATGTCTAATTTTGTTTTGCCATCTATCAATATTTGAAATTCCACCTGACTCTTGGCCCATTCGTATGCAATGAGATCAAGGAAGCCTTCCCACTCGAACCATCCTAATTCAAAAGAGAAATTATTTATGTTTCCCACATGTGTCGCTTCCCCAGAATCAACCAACAGTGGACAGTGACAGTGGTAAAATTCCGTAAATCACATTCAACACTTCTAAGGAGTCGCACTTCACCCCGAGTAGGATCCCACCGGACCGACCCCTTGGAGGAAAACAGTGCCAATCATAATCCACCCCACCTGAAATGGTGTTTAGGAATTATGAAGTGAAATTATCTCTACCTGTTTCTAATAAATCCATAAAATCCAATTTATGCTCTATCACGGTTTCTACAAGGAATCTTTTTTTAGCCATGTCCGCTAGACCTCTTTCCAAAAAGTCCCTTTCATATATCATCGTAGAATTTTTTTTCTTTTGTTTTACTCTTGCACTTATACGCACTGCCGATGTAGGATAAACCTTCCTCTTCCAAGTTCTTTTCGGTTTATCCTTTACCACCTCTGCATCGTCATGACCGGTGACAGTGGTAGAACTGACATCAGTTTGCAAAGGCTCCATATACCCCTCTGAAACCACATCCTCATCCTTATTTTCTGCTCTCCCCGTGGGAATCAAATCTTTGCATAGGGACTGTAATGCAGTAACCCCGAGATTATTAATGGCAGAATTATTCATAGGTTTAACTGCTGCCGTGTTTCAATAAATTCAATTGCTCTGCCCGCTTCTAATCTAGCAAATCATTAATGGATTTGGTGGTTTCTTTGCCCTTACTACTAAGAGATATCCCTAAGTTGTCGGTTTTATCTAAGATCTCTTGCTTAGAAAACTGAAGAATGGAACGACTATTATTTACTGACATACTTGTGTTTGCTTCAATATCACGAAGCTTGGCGGCTCTCATCGCACACCCCATCTGTATGTCATCGGGATCTGGCTGAGACTGAATCCGGTGACGGAAGCGTCTGTCCCCAGACACTGGATCCGAAATCCTGCCAAAAGATATCACGTCCTCCATAGTCACGCCGCCCGAGCTGTGGCCGCCTGCCATATGCCCACCCGAGACTGCAACCGTGGGAGACAAAGGTGTCTCAGGGTTATCCCCTGGTGTACCATCCACCCTGTCGGTCAGTACGCTGAAGTCAGACTGACAGCCTTCCGCACCAACCTGGGAAGCCACCTCCTGTGACGTGCCAGTCATTCATCGTGACGAAGATCGCGGTGAGTGGGACGGTGTGTTCGACCGACCTATTGGGTAGGCCACCTCCCACACAGGTGGGGGAGCAACCTCAAAAGATCACCCTCCCCCTCTCCTGTGGGTGCAAAGCTGAAGTGGGTGATGCAAAGAACGGTGGAGATGGAGTGGTTCCTTGGGCCTCCTGCCCGATGTGAATTGACATATGTGTTAAATATTTTTGAAATTGATTAAAATATGACAAAATTCCCAAATACCAATAACATTCCTGTCATCTATCACAAGTTTAGTCTCAGAAACTTCACTTATTTTCTCGAAATAAACAATTTAAGTACCATTAGATAGCTCTTACTTCACAAAATTCACCTGCTTTCACTAATTATACACTTATAGAATACTTCAACTAACTTAAGTATCATCCCTCGCAATTTAAGTTACACAAATTCCAAAAATATCCGCAACATTTCACAGGTTTAATTTTCTCACTAGTTAAACATGTATGTTTTTATTGTTTTCACCAACTGAAGTTAAATTAGTGAAACAACTGAAACTTGTATCAAATTACAAAAAACAAACTGCACCAATGAATTAACTAAAAAATGTTACATACCAACTGCTGCACTATATTGCTAGTATCTGAAATAAGTATATGGAATATATAATAGAATGGAAATGAAAATAAAGGATAATATGAAAAAATACTTATAAGTGACATCATAGCAAGTGAAATAAGTGGCATTTGTGAAATTTGATTGAAATAAATGAAATTAAACAACTGAGATATTTGGAATAACAGTCAAGGAAATAAAAGAACAAAAAGAACAAGAACATTTGTGAAATCGGATTGAACAACAATAGAAATAATCAAAACTTAATTATGATTAGAACCATTAACTCTAAAATAGTTAAAGTGCATCCTCCAATATTGGCTGTGTTTTAAGGTCTTTTCATTGGGAATTCAGATATATTCATATTTCTTAAAGCTAAATTCGGCTAAGAGATATCAATCATAAGCAGAATAAAATACAAGGAATAAACTGCATGTCTCTTACGTGAGAGAGATAGAGAATCTAAGGGTTTACTCAGGCAACCATCCTTTTTTGTACACACTCTGTCCTATAACAAAAGCAGACACACCATCATTGTGAGGTTTGCATGAGGTTATACTTAAATGATTGTGATGATGTGCATAATCACAATCATTTAAGTAAAACATGATTGTGATGATGTTATTGCTTGAACTGGAAATCATTTCAAACATGTTATGAAAAAAATAGCTTTTGCCCTACTCCTGCAACATCTTCCATCTCTTTGTTGCTATTTGGGATCTTGCTGAGCAACTGCCGGTGAGGACGATTAGCACATGGCTAAAACTTTTTCAGTTGGTGAAGTTAAATTAACCTTAATCATATTGAACTACATACTATACGAAGATAATTATATAGGTTCCACACTTACAAAGATTGGTAGGCATAAATATGAGTACTATCCATGGAAGTCATATTCAGTACCTCGATGGAGAATGTCAGTATCATCTTTAGAAGAATTTAGCACCATGTCTAATTTAATTACACGGACACCTATTTGCAGTGCCATGATGACGGGAACATCACTGCAGTCGCTGATTAGCTGATTGCTAGTTAAATATGAGTACTGCGGTGTAACTAAATAGTGCGGCAATGGTGCATTCATGTCATGGCAAACCTGGTAACATGAGATTTACATCCAAATTCAGAGCCAAGCTTCTAATAGCGGATTGTTGCTAGGAAAATAAATAAACAAATAGAGCAAATAACCAAATTCAAAACAGGTACCATTTCAGTAAACTCTGCAAAATGATCCTACAAAGCATTGCAGCAAATTTGTTGAGCTACCTCAAGGAATCTAAAAATGCCAAGACCGGAAGATCGACACTTACTATATCAGGCGCTTCCTTATCATCTCATCCATGATAATCTGAACAGCCGAGCTTTAGAAGTTCATAAGTATCTGCTAGATCGCTCAATCATGTATTCCTGTTGTAGGGCAAAATCAACAGTTAATTGCATTAAGGTTTCAGATACAATAGATAGATACGTAAGATGCATCATTATGGTGTACATAGATGAAGCATTATAAGATGATGACACTATTCGTACCAGATAGTTCCCATCGCTTTCACAGTTTCTCATCTCTACCCATTTTTCTATGCATTTTGGATCATCATATGTAGAAAACGAAGTCTTGAATATCAGTTTTTTTGCCACCACAATGTACTTCCTAAAATTAGGTGGTTGCTTATAGTCAACAAAACAAGATTTTATGTTAGAAATAATAAGGGCAGGTACTGTTTAATACAGATTCTGCGCATTCAGACTTCTAATCCTATTGGTGACTATAGACAAAGATAAGATAGGTGGTAAACAACTAAACATACACCCTTGGGAACATACACGGAAGAGATCCAGGATTGTGTTTCCAGTAACGGTATACCTCTGGCCATCGTGTTTCTAGTACCGGTGTGTGCCTCTGGCCATCGACACGAAGATGTGCAGGAAGCGGATGGCCTCAACATCAAGCCCCGACCCATCAACGTCGCGACGCTCGGCGAGCAGGCACATATGCGTTCACGCGTCCTCGCCTCCCTGCCGCGGTCGAGCATCGCCAAATGGCCCCACACAAGCTTTTACTCCATGAAGTACATGCTCCTCTTCCCATGACGAGCGCCGCCTGCCTATCCTCTAGATCCAGCATCGACGTGACAACGTCAAGCGTCACCGCCTTCGATTCCTACGAGAACGAAGTTGAGGGCTCCAGGAAGAGGCAGGAAGAGGATAGGTGTCGCGAAAGAAAACCTGAGCAAGCTGTGGGAGGGAGGAGGGGAGAAAGGACCACGATCTCGCTCGGGCAAGGAAAGCGATAATTGGGGAAGGATATATTCTGTAGTTATTGCGAGGATCGTGCGAGAGGATTTCTTGGGCTACATAAAAGTGTGCGAGAGGATCGGTGGCTTCGACGGTTGTGTTTTTTTCCGAGCAGAGCTAAGTATAGAAGGAGATGGGTGGGAGAAATAAATCAGAGAGGGAGGTGATTTGTTTGGAAGGTGATCTCTTGTATATGGGATTAATTTTGAATTCTTAATTACCAAATATTTACATGATTGGATTGAATCGACACCTGCCAAAGCAAGCACGAATAAATGGAAGGAGTATCAGACACGATTCGGTTTTTAATCGGTTTTAAGTGTGAAGAAGAAAAAAAATAATGTGGGAGTGGTGGTGGGAGGTGAGACGAAAATAAACCATACAAAAAAAACCGTACGAAAATGGTGGGACTATTCAACCAACTCGTCCATTCACTAGTAGAAAAGGGGCCAATGGTCCAGGCCGGTCCAGCCCATTAGTCCCGGTTCAATCCAGAACCGGGACCAATGGGGGCATTGGACCCGGTTCGTGAGCCCCGGGGGCCGTCCGGGCCACGTGGGCCATTGGTCCCGGTTCGTCTGGACCTTTTGATCCCAGTTGGTGGGACAAACTGAGACCAATGGGCCTCGCTCCTGGCCCACCACCATTGGTCCCGGCTGGTGGCATGAACCGGGACCAAAGGCTGACCTTTAGTCCCGGTTCATGCCACCAACCGGGACTAAAGGGTTGGTCCTCATTGCGGCCAGAGTTTAGTCCCACCTCGCCAACCGAAGGGGAATCCGACCGGTTTATAAGCCCCTCCCTCTCTGCCTTGTTGAGCTCCTCTCAAAATGAAAATAGATACCCTTATACAGGTATTTTTTATATAGTTTTTTTCTTTTCTGCTATATATTTTTTCTTTTTATTTCTGAGTTGTAATAAGTCATTAAAAATAAGCATCTATGCTCATTTTTTAGTAAAGTTAATCACAACTATTTTTTATTCTATTTATTTCTGAATTGTAATAAGTCATTAAAAATAAGCATCTATGCTCATTTTTTTAGTAAAGTTAATCACAACTATTTTTGCTTCTATTCATTTCTGAGTAGTTTTTTATATAGTTTTTTTTCTTTTCTGCTATATTTATTTTTTTTCTTTTTATTTCTGAGTTGTAATAAGTCATTAAAAATAAGCATCTATGCTCATTTTTTAGTAAAGTTAATCACAACTATTTTTTCTTCTATTTATTTCTGAATTGTAATAAGTCATTAGAAATAAGCATATATGCTCATTTTTTTAGTAAAGTTAATCACAACTATTTTTGCTTCTATTTATTTCTGAGTAGGTTTTTTATATTTTTTTTCTTTTCTGCTATATTTATTTTTTTTCTTTTTATTTCTGAGTTGTAATAAGTCATTAAAAATAAGCATCTATGCTCATTTTTTAGTAAAGTTAATCACAACTATTTTTTCTTCTATTTATTTCTGAATTGTAATAAGTCATTAAAAATAAGCATCTATGCTCATTTTTTTAGTAAAGTTAATCACAACTATTTTTGCTTCTATTTATTTCTGAGTAGGTTTTTTATAGTTTTTTTTCTTTTCTGCTATATTTATTTTTTTTCTTTTTATTTCTGAGTTGTAATAAGTCATTAAAGATAAGCATCTATGCTCATTTTTTAGTAAAGTTAATCACAACTATTTTTTCTTCTATTTATTTCTGAATTGTAATAAGGCATTAAAAATAAGCATCTATGTCGAGGCTTCCGGACACCGCGGAGGTGGTATGTCACCGTGTCAGCGAGGAGGATGAGCACGTCCGTCGCTACATGGTTGCATTGGAGGGCAGGTTCGACAATACCTGGCAGGTTCTTCAGGGATCTCACTGGAGCTATGATCCTGTGATGGTTCCTTATCTTTGGGTGTCCACCGCCCGCGTCGATACCCGTCGGGCGCTACGGTTCTAGTTGTATTAGTGATGCTATATTACTGATAATATTCGACGATGTACGGACACCAAGGGATGATGTACTTTTGCTTATAATTATTGAATGCATGGTAATTTGAATACTACTTTATTTTATGATTTGGTTTTGCTTATTTTATGATTTGGTTTTGCTTATTGAATGCTCATATTGGATAAGTTCTCCTTCATTCCCGTGTGCTAGACAATTTGGTGTAATAATGCACTCGGGAATGAAAGGAGGAGCTACGTACATCACCGATATTAACCCGTGATTAATAATCTAGTTTAATATTTGAATTATGAATATAGGCCGGAAATGTCGTATTCGGACGACGAAAACCGCCCGGGGGAGTGCGACTGGTGCCACGACGACCGAGGTATCTGCGACAGGTTCATTGAGCTGGATGAAGATCGGCGCTTCAGCATTAAGCTCGAGGAGACCTTCGATGTTCATACGGTATGCAACGACAAGAATAGTTTTTTTCCGTAATTAATCATGACTTCAACTATTTTAATCATGACAATATTTTTCATCTTTTCCAATTCGACTAGCTTATCCCATGCTTTGCAAGATGCTATGTCTTGGAGAGGATGGGTTTTCAAGACCATGAAAGTTTCGAAACCAAAAAATTATCCTAAGTACCCATCATGGTGTGGATTTTCAAGTAAAGTTGTACAATGCTCAGAGTGTAACCCATTTTGGTTGCAAAAATTGGGAAGCACTTTGCAAGATGTATGGTCTTGATGAGGGTATGCTTGTCACCATGGATCTTGGTGATCCTACAATCGAGCAAGAGAGACCTTCGATTTGGGTCCTTGTGGATACACCTCCAATTCTTCCCCCATGTGAGCTTAACATAGTTATTTAGTAATTTATATTGTTTATTTCAAAATAGTTGACAACTTATCTCCATTGACAGCTTATTTTCATTCTTCAAAGAATGTGCGGAAGATGGTAGACAGAACCTACTACACCGAAGGCTCCGAATTAACTTATCAGGAGAAAAATCATCTGGTCGCATTTTGTACTGATCTTGAGAATTACAATATCTACAATCAAACTCCTCAACATTATGGTCAATACGTGCCACTAGTGCACGTGTTGAACTACGGTAACTACCATGGAGATACCCTGGTAAGATTATTTTTTACTATTACAACATTCGTGCATCTTTTTGCACACTTCTAAAACTAGTACATCATTGCTAACTACGAAGTTATTACTATGTTTTTCAACAGATAATCCCGAATGATTATGTGCCTCATCTGATGTATACGCATGGTAGCCTTCATGTTTTGAACATACAACCAGGTCGTCCTACGAATCTCAACTGTCCATACCGGGTTTCTAAAAGAAGTGGAGACATGACAATCAAAGAATGGAAAAAATGTATGGACAGTCGTAAGGAGCTTCTTGGAAGCAAAAAGTAGCTAAGGGCAAGAATTGGAGACAGGATGATCGCCATTCTTCATAATGGAGAGTCAGGGTCTATATTGTTTTATGCTATTTTACCTTAAGGGTGTTTAGGTCCTACATGATACTGATGATCATGTGCTAAGAACAATTATGTAGGGTTGGGTTCGATGACTATGAGGATGATGATCGTATGACTTATTATTAATAACGAGTAGAAGTTGTATGATGATGCATGATTAGTAGGACTTGTTATTATATATGATGATGTATGATGCGAGCATGCATGAGCATGTTATATCAGCGGGTGAAATGAACATAGCAGCAGTGTTGATAAACCAAGGACGAAGATATAACAGAGGACACTTCTCTCTATTAGCTAGCTAATAACAACCTAAAAATAACCCCCCAAACCCCTAAAGCAGCCACTTTTCTAAAAAAACATGGACTTTTGGTCCCGGTTGGTGCCACCAACCGGGACCAAAGGCCCCCCTGACTGGGCTCGGCGGACCGGCCACGTGGAGGCACATCTGTCCCGGTTCGTGTTTGAACCGGGACTAATGGGTGGAGGTATTTGTAACGACCCATTAGTCCCGGTTCATGAACCGGGACTAAAGGCCCTTACGAACCGGGACTAATAGGTGTTTTTCTACTAGTGATTAGGAGTAGAGATACTAATCCAATGCAATGGATAGCTAAAGATTTCTATGCTATGAAAAGATTACACCGAAAATTCATCCGAGCATCTTATTACTTGAATATAGTTAGTACTATCGGCATACTATACAGTTCCTTAGGTGTTGTTACACCAAGAATTTTGTTCAGTAGTGATTAGGCACTAAGATGAGCATGCAGTGGTTAGCATTGAATCAAAGACTTTACAACATGTTGGTCAATGATTTTTCATAATGATAAAATATTAACCTATTATAAGCAATTCATCATGTGACTACCTTTTATGCAAGGATGATATGAACATAAAAACCATATTAATATGTACAAATATGCAGAAAATGTCAAATAGATGAAAACTTGCAATCGTACGCAAGCAAGCTTACAAATATTGTTTTAGAAGTGAGTGGATAGCAAGCAAATAAATTACTATCACTATTTTCCACAAAAGTTCCATGATTCGTATTTAGTATTTCTTAGCAATATAATCATATGCAAAGGAAAGCGAAAATTACACCTTCATGAATCTATCTAAAAAAAGGTTTACAATAGAAAATAACACAGTCAACACACTAAAAAGGATCCCCTCGCAACACCTTGCTACTAGAACAAAACAGAAAAAGTGAATGTGGCATGTGGTCTATAACCTCGCGAGCCTTTGTCGGCCCATGTCGCAGCCGCCATCAATAGAGACATATGTGTGCCCTGTTTTCTTACCCATGTTGGTGCGAGTTGAGCTTAGTGGGTACGCATTTGTTCGGCTATGTTGCCAACCATGCATATTTTGGTGATTTGCTGGTCAGGCATGTCTTGCAATTTCTCTTTTGAATCTCGAGCTTCCAATTTTGAAGCTCATAGCATAGCTAGGTTTGGTGTTTCTCTTCCTCAAGAGAGGCATTTATGGTTGGATACACCTTACGACCCAATTGTTATTCCTGTAAACATTGGAAACGATCAATAAAACTTAGCTATGTTTGCTAAAAAAAGGCTCCACCAGTGTGCACAGAGATCGTCCATCGTGACAATACAGGCATCAGGCTCGCACAAGCAAACAATCGAACATGACCGGAGCCAGACGCCACCATACACTTTGAATGCCAAAATTCTCTGCCACACATGCAACAACAATTGAAAGTGGAGAAAAGGTCACCGACACCGTCAAAATCCAAATCCGGGGCGCTCCGACAATGCCACACACTCGTTGTGAGTGATCATCGATGACATATTCATCACTCAATATCACCACGTGCCACCTCTTGCTCTATTTGCTGAAAATATGCCCTAGAGGTAATAATATTTGTACTATTATATTTCCATATTCATAGTTAAGAGTTTATATTTCATGCTATAACTACTATGATTCTGGAATATGCGATTCAGTGGAAAACTCATATGCACGTGTGAAATAATAAACGGTAAACAATAGGTTTCTCGCCTCTAAGACTAGCTCAAGTGTTGTTGATGATCACGTTTTCCAGATCTTAGGACATCGTTAACTGTAATGATAGTCCTAAAACAACATTGAGCATATGACGTTAGAAAAACGATCATATAGAATATACTTGGTAATTGTATCATTTGAAATCATTTGTTAATTATAACACTGAGTGTTAGAATGTGTTTTAGTTCCTCGGACCATGAGAGTGTCTCGATCACTTCCTACTAGACGGTGGGCTTCGGGGTTGCTCAAACGTCATCTGTAACAAGGTGATCATAACGATATTGTCAAGTGAACAGATAGCTCGAGAGTGGGATTTGCTCCTCCGACGATGGAGAAATATTCTTAGGGCCCTCTCGGTGTAACGGTATCCATCATCGTCTGGCCAGACACAGTTGACTACGTCACAGGGATGCCGGAACACATTACGAGAAAGAGGAACAAAACCGGTAATCGGAGCAACGGTATAGTGAGCATGGTAATAACTCGGGGGATACCGATGCACATCGGGTTTTGTAAAGTATCGTGAAGCAAAGGGAACCCCGCATGATAACCTAAGGTTCAGTCGAATATCATTCGTGTAATCATAGAGACGGGATGTTCGCGGTTCTGCTATTGGTCATTGAACGAAGGGTTTTCGGTCATGTCTATGATTTACCGAACCTACGGGGTCACAAGCTTAAGGTAATCATGATCTGCAGAGCGTTTGTGGTACGGAAGTGATGAGAATATATTCGTGGAATTGTTTCACTAATATCCAGAATATTTTTGAGAGGTTCCGGAAGCGTTTCGGGTTCACCTGAAGGGTTTCGATGAATATCGGATAATGCCGGTGTCGGTGTCAAAACCGGCGGATCTTGGGTAGGGGGGCCCGAACTGTGCGTCTAGGCGGATGGTAACAGGAGACGAGGGACACGATGTTTTACCCAGGTTCGGGCCCTCTCGATAGAGGTAAAACCCTACGTCCTGCTTGATTAATATTGATGATATGGGTAGTACAAGAGTGGATCTACCACAAGATCAAGGAGGCTAAACCCTAGGAGCTAGCCTATGGTATGATTGGTGTAATGTATGTTGTGTCCTACGAACTAAAGCCCTCCGGTTTATATAGACACCGGAGAGGGCTAGGGTTACACAGAGTCGGTTACAATGGTAGGAGATCTACATATCCGTATTGCCAAGCTTGCCTTCCACGCCAAGGAAAGTCCCATCCAGACATGGGACGGAGTCTTCAATCTTGTATCTTCGTAGTCTTGGAGTCCGGCGGACGATGATAGTCCGGCTGTCCGGACACCCCCTAGTCCAGGACTCCCTCAGTAGCCCCCGAACCAGGCTTCAATGACGATAAGTCCAGCGCGTATATAGTCTTCGGCGTTGCAAGGCGGGTTCTCCCTTCAAGTTCCATGTACCTGCCGAGCAGTGTCCGGCTTCACCATAAATACTGTGTTTCTCGGCTTCTACGCCCAATAATGGTATTTTTCCACGCGTCGCACGAATGCGAAAAGCCAGGGCGTCTTTTACGTTTCACCCCCCAGTCGTGCGAGTCATCCGCCTATAAAAGAGGCAAAAATCCAGATCCAAACCACACCATCACTACTAGGGAAAACCTTATACACAGAAATATAGCAACAGCGCGGGTCAAAAAACTGCGCTAGTGCTATATAGCAGTAGCGAGCAATTAAAAACCGCGCTACAGACACAAACTTAGCAGTAGCGCCTGTTGTAAAGAAAGCGCTACTACTAATATTCCCATTGGCAGAATGCTAGGCTACGCATAGCAGTAGCGAGCTTAACAGAAATGCGCTACTGCTAGAGCACAGTTAGCAACGCGTTTCCACGGAAGAGCGCTACTACTAACGGAAATAAAATAAGATGATAAACAAATAGAAATTTAAATGAAAATGAAAGAAATAGAAAAAGGAGAAAGGGAAAAATAAAATGTAAAGCAAAATAAACGAAAAAGCGAAAAATCGGAGGAAGGCATAGCAGCAGTGTTCGTTTGTAAGAGGCGCTATAGCTAACGTAGCTGCAGCGCGTGCCCTAGACCCCCGCTATAGAAATAGAATAGGAAATTAGCTATAGCAGCAGCGCGTTTTGAGGAAAGCGCTATAGCTAACTTAGCTATAGCACGTTTTGCGAAACGCGCTACCGCTAAGTTTGACTTAGCCAAAAAACCGTTCCCCCCCCGGCCACCACTTCCCCCAAATCCCTCAAACCCACCCCGCGCGCGCGCCGCCGTCTCCCCGATTCCTCGCCCCACACTTCGCCGCCGCCGACGACGCCACCAGAGCCGTGCGCCGTCGATGACACCGGAGCTGCCCCCAACGCCACGGAGCCGCGCGGCCTCGTCAATGCCACCAGAGCCGCCGTCGACGCCACCTTCCTCGCCGTCACCGGAGACGCCCCTGCCTCCCTCGCCGTCACCGGAGACGCCCCTGCCTCCCTCGCCACCACACTGCCTCCGTCGCCACCACCGGAGCCATCATCTGTAAGCCCCCACCCCTCCTCTCTCTCTCATGCATAGGTTAGCCAGTTTAATTAGGTTAATTATCTAGGTTAGGGCAAAAATTTAGTTAGGGCATTGACAGAGAAGTAGTTAGGTTAACTAGTTTAATTAGGTTAATTATCTAGGTTAGTGCAAAAACTTAGTTAGGGCTTTGACAGAGAACTAGTCAGGTTAACTAGTTTAATTAGGTTAATTATCCATGTTAATTAGTGCAAAAATTTATTTTAGGCTTTGACAGAGAACTAGCTGCGTTAACTAGTTTAATTAGGGTTAATTATCTAGGTAAACTAGATTAACTAACTAGGTTAAATAGGTAGGTTAATTAGGTTCGTTGGATTAAGAAGCTAGGTTAAGTAGATTGGCAAAGGTTTTTGATTTTTCAAAAGACCACTATTTTTCAAGGAAAAGAATTTAGGCAAATTTTATTTTTCATTGAAGTGGTCATGTTATATCTTTTCATTGAAGTTGTTCGATTGTGCCCAAGTGGTGGCTTTGTTGTTTCCAGGGAATGATGCTGAGTGGCCTATGTTTTGCCGGAATGTTGATTCATTTCTGTTCCGGCAAATTTCAGGTTCTCGATTTGTCCACTTTTTAGCAAAGGTCATGCCGAAATTTCCCGTGAATTTCGGCATGACTTGTGCTACAAACTAGGACATATCGAGTGCCCGGGATTTGCCGCACCAAGAAGGAGTCAACATTCCTGCAAAACAATAGTCCTTTTTTATGTCATTATTCATTTTATTAGGTCTAGAATTAATTGACTAGATTTAATCATAGGAAACATGGCTAGCAACGATGAAGGACAGGGTTCTGGTGATTGCGATGACGTCTACCGGGCGGCAGACGAATTTTTTAGCTTTACCGACGATCAACAGATGTTGTTGCTGGGCCCGGCATCGTGGACTGAGACCGACACGCAGACCGGTGCTGAGACTGATACGCAGACCGGTGCTGAGACTAACACCGGCGCTGAGATTCAGACCGGCATCGAGACCGGCGCTGAGACCGGTGCTGCCTCGGGGAGCGGAGCCGGTGTAGAACCGAAAGCGAAGAGGCAACGGGTTCCTAACAAACTCAGGACTACTAGACTGGTGGTCACGGAGGTGGAAAACGGCAATTTTGAGCCAAAGGCGCCCGAGGAAGCGCGCGCGTGCTACGGCAATCAAATAGGCTGCATCATACGGACAACTGCCACCAACAACGATGAGAATCTAAAGAAGATAGAAAATATGAGGAGCTCCCTCCTAAAGAAGTTTCACCAGATATTCTTGTTCCCGGGCCGGAATGAGAAGGATTATGAAGATCCAGACAATGACCCGGCAATGAAGAAGATAAACAAACACGCCATGACCAAGTTTAGCAACGCGTTGGCCGCCTGGAAAAATCGAGTGAAAGCAAAGATCAACGACGGGAACCCTACTCCGAGATTGTAAAGGATAGTCCGACAATCACGGAAGAGCAGTTTCAAATATTCAAGGAGGCTTGCGAGGCCGAAGCTGCCAAAGAAAAGTCTAAGTACATGAAGGGGCTTCAAAAGAGGAACATTGGGACCCACCACCTCGGAAGCCGTGGTTACGGCGGAAAGAGGTCCAAATGGGCCAAGGAGGACGCGGAAGCCGCGAGTCTGGGCATCCCAGACCCCTTGGCGGATTTCACCGTCCCGCAGGAGCGTGACGTCCTGAGGGCCCGCCACCGTTGGGACCCACTGAAGAAGGTTTATGAGACAACACCGGTCATTACGGAGTTCATGAGACTGCTGGTAATTTTAGTTTCTGATCAATTCGACTGCACACGTTAGTCATATTTGTAAACGATCCTTGTGCCTTTTGCAGAGAGAGCAACACCGGATTGCGGCCGAAAGCGACTCGCCGTCTGAGGCATTGGCGAGGCCCAAGTGGGACACTCCATTCAACCGGGCGTTGAACATATTGAAACGACAACCGGTGGATACTCGACCGTCGTATGGACGCGTGCACGGTGTCGGAGACGGCGCCACGTGGAAGAAGTACTACCGTGAGACCACGGAGGAGAAAAAGGAAAGACGGAGGTTAACTGAAGAAAACATCGACAAGAAGGTTGAGATTGCGGTTGAGAAGAAATCATCTCAGACAGTTGCAACAGCGGTAGCTGCCGCAAAACAGGCGATTGCAGATATATCTACTTCCTTGGTGACGGGCGTTCACACTTGGACAAGGGAAAATCCAAAAAAAATGCAGAGGACTTTCCCCTTGCTGACTTCTTGGCAGCACATGCTCCCGCACCGGCTCCCGCACCTGCTCCCGCACCGGCTCCCGCACCGGCTCCCGCACCTGCTCCGCACCTGCTCCCGCACCGGCTCCCGCACCTGCTCCCGCACCGGCTCCCGCACCGGTTGCCGCACCGGACGTGCTCGATGGTGCCTCCTCTTTGGCTGAGCTCGACGCCCTCACGGTATCTTCCACACCGGCCCCCTTCAATATAAATGTATAATCTCCTGTTTTCGTTGCTTTTCGGATGTCTCATGTCGCAGACTTTTATTTGCAGGCCGACGAAACCCCGTGCACCATATTGTACACCATCGGCGAATAGAAGGTGGACGTGGGGAAGTGGACGATAATGGAGCCGAAGGAACCATTGTTCCACAGCCGGTCGATCCCCCCGAACGTCTTCAAGGTTTCCGTGGCCAGTGTCAAACCGGGCCACGAGAATTTGCCTCCTCTAATACTAGTGGGGGATGACGACGAGACCCCGCGGCGGCTTGGTGATTGTTGCAATGGGTGGGTCCTGTTGTGGCCAAAGAGTCTGCTTCGTCTGGAGGCGGCCGGGAGCACACCCACGAGCACGCAGCCTCAGCAAGGTATGAACATCAACACCCCACCTACCCAATTAGCGTCGGGTGTCGGGTTGGGTGATAGCGGACGGGGTAAGCAGGTGGCTCCATTAGAGGCTGATGACGTCGCCATGGATGAGGATGAGGATGACGATGGCGCTGAACAGTATGTCTATACTGGCGCCTCCTCAGGGTTTGAGCATCATGAGTCGGTGCCTGAATTACCGTCTCAACGTGTTATTGACGACCATCCGGTGGTAAAGAAGCCTAGGAAGAGAGCGAGGAAAGGCAAAAAAGCTGATTCTATGATCCAGCCGCCTCAGCAGCCTCGGCTTCGGGACCGTGTAGATATCCCCGATGCGGATAAATGGCATATCCCCGGTAAACCAATCCTACCTGAAACAGCGCTACGGGCCAGATTCGGCGATCTAAGGAGACTTCATGACGATGTGCTGCGGGTAGAGAAAGGCCTCATCGCCTCGAAAGATCCAGGATACCCACTCTACGTGGTTAACGTTCCGCAGCAAATGTCGTACGTCAAGGGCTTCCCCGCGGATAAGTTCTTCCTCCGATTCGATTACATATTCGACATGTTTCACGTGAAGAAGCTGGATTTTACTTTTGTCCGCCTTTATGCCTTGCACATGAGCTACATCATTGGGGTTGAGCAGATAGCTCATATCTGTGTCGCTGACCCGTACTACATGCACGAGGCCTTCTTGGGAGTCTGTGCACAGCATCGTGAATACGCGAGGGATTACATCGTCAGTTTCATGCTCGCCAATAAGGACAAGGAGGCGATTCTCGTGCCTTATCATCCCGTGTAAGTCATCCGCGCTGCTATCCTTCCTTCGATTTCAATAATTCATTTGCACGGTGGAGGCTAATTAATTTGAGGTGTACTTATTTTGCGCAGCGGCGGGCGCGCCGTCCTCATCATCCTCTACCCCCGATTCTCCCACGCTCTTTACTTGGACTCGTCGAAGAACATTCACAAAAAGGATTACACCCACATCAAAGATGTTCTCGACAGTGCTATGTTTTACTACCAAGCAAGGGGTGGAGATGTTAGGGACAAGAAGAAAAGGGGCGGCAGGCACGCCTTCAGCCATAAGACCGACTTCTGCTGCATCCAGCAACCGAACGATTCTCTTAATGATGGATTCTATGTCCTACACCACATGCTGGAGTACCGACGGGATCACCAGAACCTTCACATGGCACCTAGATCTAGCGATGCCCATATTCTGCAATGGGCAAAGGACATAGGAGATATCGAGGATCATCGACTTCGAGCTGAGTTCTATAACATCCAGCGCGAACTTGCCCAAATCATCATGAATGAGGTCGTCGGAAAAACAGGGATGTTCCATGCAGAAGGACAAATGTCGCGGGAAGACGTCCGAACATGGATAGCCTCTCAGCGTCTCGACATGAAGCCTTTCACAAAGCTCGATGACTATCTCCCTGACTTGGATGGATGACACGGCATGATGGAGTGATTTTCGATATATGACAATGTGTCCGTTTAGTCCATACTTTCTTTTATGACAAAACTTTGAGTTATGCACGGTGAAACTTTATTTGTGATGTAATTAAACCGTCCTCCTCGACTAGCGAAAATCACTCTAGTTAGGTCATTTGGGTACGATGAACTTTGTTATTTATGCTTATGATATGTTGTTTCTATTTTTGCCAAGTCTGTCTCTTTGTGTTGCTCAACTATATATGTTGCATATCATTGACTCATGTGACGATGCAGGTGCATAGATCATAAATGGCGAAGAAGTGCTACGCCAGGAGTATATATACGACAAGTGGCCGGAGTGTCAGGCCCAGGTGTACCGGTTTTCGGTTTCCGAGCGACACGCAGTACTTAGTTTAGGTTCACGCTAATGCGAGAGAGGGATACGAACTCATGTACTCAAAGTGATAGCTATTCTCGTGTATATCATTGTTTAGATGGATGACGATGTATTTGCAAGTAATCGAGACTTGTATCGCTATTTTCGAGATTGATGACGAGAAACCACTTTGTGTTGGATCATGATTATGATGATGACATGATTTGATGAGACTAATTGTATGCATATGCTATGATTACATTTGTATGTGGATGATATGCTAAAGATTATTGTATAAAGCCTATTCAAATGCAAAACAAATAAAAAACAAATCTGCAGGGAAAAAAACTAATAAAACTAGTAGTAGCGAGGGGGGGATTTAGCAGTAGCGCCGACTTACCAGTAGCGCTTACCTCTAAACAGCGCTGCTGATAATACCAGTAGCGTCCTTTCCCAAAGAGCGCTGGAGCTATTCATGTGTAGCAGTAGCGTGTGTCAACACGCGCTACTGCTATACGTTAGCTGTAGCGCCTTATTAGTAGCGCCGGTACCCGCGCTACTGAGAGGGCCCAAACCCGCGCTGCTGCTAGGCTTTTCCCTAGTAGTGCATCCTCCTCCCGCGAATACTTCATCGGAGCACCTTTGACCTAAAAATCCATTCCATCATGGACCGTCGACGCGGCTCTTCTTCACGCACTCCCAGCCCACCGCCGGGGAATTGGAGGAGGTGCTCTGTTTCGCACAACGAGCTAGTGAAGCTCCAAACGGGGGGATTTCTCCCTCCGGCCTTCATGGTCCCAGTCCGGTCCGGACTGGTTACTTATCAAGGTGGGAGGCAAGCGGAGGCTACCACAAGCCCCAATATGGGGGAGCGAGTATGCTTCGTCCCCTATCTGGTAAGGGGAGTCGGATTCCCAATACATCCGTTCCTCCGCGGGCTCCTGGAGTTCTATGGACTCCAGCTCCACCACCTCACGCCCGCCTCTGTCCTGCATATCGCGGGCTTCGTAGCTCTTTGTGAGCTATTCCTGGGCATTGAGCCCCATTTTGCATTGTGGAAGAGGCTGTTCTGCCTCGTACCCCGTTCTCACGAGGGGTCCATATATCAAGTGGGCGGCGCCGAAATATGGCGCATTGCCGGGACCGGATACCCATCCGGTACTCCCAAGAAGGCGTCCAAAGACTGGCCTTCAGAGTGGTTTTATATAGGAGACGCTCCGCTGCCGGACCCAGTCCGGATCGGCCTCCCAGAGTTTAGTGCTGCTCCTTTGAAGAAACGCCACAGCTGGCGCCCACGGAGCCCCCGATTGGAGGAAGACAAGAGCGTCCATTACTTGATGGGCCGAATAAGATTAATGGCCCATTCTGGCTTGACCATGATCGGAGTCATGGCGACATGCATCATGCGGGGGGTACAGCCATTGCAATACAGAGGCCACCCCATGTGGGATTTCAACGGGGAAGACGATGCCACCCATCATGGCCGCAAAGGACCGGATTCGACCGAGGATCTGGTGGAGATCCTGTCCAGCCTGTACAAGGGGGAGAAGGAGGACGTCCTTCGAACGAACCCTTTGAACGGGTTTTCCATGATCAACCCTAGAGGATGGGTAAGCGAACACCTTTAAGCGCTCAACCCATGCTTTTGAAGTTTAGGCTTCTTACATTATGTCTTCGGCGCAGGATCTACGCCGGACTGTGGAGGACATGGCAAGTCCTGCTCCGCAACCCGAGGATCCAGAAAGATCCCTAGATCCGGCCTCCGAAGAGGATCCGGACATCGAGGTGGAGCTGATCGACGGGGTGTTTCACCAGCTCAGCATAGACAATGCTTTGGTTGCCATTACGGCGGATTACCCCGGACTTTGTCCAGCTTCCCAGGTGACCGTGATCGAAGTCCGGACACCATTATCTCTTACCTGCCCATTTCTAACCTTCACGAACGATGGTATTTTGCAGGAAGCCGAGCCCGCGGCGGCTGACCAACAGAGGTCAGTTCGGACCAGCAGGTGGAAAAGGAGCGCGGTGCGGACGGAAACGTTGCCGCAAAGGTATAGCTCGTATTTGAATTTTCAGAGCGACGTTCCTAGGAAACGCCAGAGTGCTCATGATCTTTACAGAAGAAAAAGCGCTCGCCGGACTGCGGGCGCAGAAGTTGCTGATCCAACCTACACCAGCCAGGCTCCAGCGCCCGGCCTGGAGGGGGAGGCAAGCGCAAGACGCGGGCCGGATCCTTCTCCAACGGAGGACACCGACAGAATGTCCGCCACCAAGTCTGAGGTGGAGAGCGCCATGAACCATAGGCACCGCCGGACAGTATTTCGTGAGGCGTGCTATTCCCCTGAGGCATTGGATGCCTTTAACGCAGGGGACGCGCATCTCCGTGCCGCTCAAGATGGTTTTACCAGAGCCACGGAGCAGTATGTGAAAGACATACGGGTAAGGGAATTTTAATGGTTGTATATGCCAGTAGCCCCCGAGACTTAAAGTAGTTATGTTAACTGATTTAAGGATCATTTGAAAACGCAGGCTCTTACCGAGAAGAATGCCCAGCTGTCTCGGGAGCTGCAAGATTGCAAGGCCCAACTTGAGGCCGCACTTGCTGCCGCAGGAGGAGACGCAGAGACCCCTCCTGGTAACACATTTTTATTAAGAAATATAAGCGCTGTGCGGCGTGCGCGCGAGTCTAATAATGACATTGCAGGTGCCGCCGGACAAGATCCGGACAGGCAAGCATTGCTGCGCCAGCTAAAGGCCGGCAAGAGTGTGCTGAATAGGGTTCAGCAAGAAAGGAACAAGCTCCAGGATGCCAACGCCAAGCTCGGAGAAGAGCTGAAAGGCGCTCGAGCCGAGCTGTCCGGCTCCGTTAAGGAGAATCAGCGGCTTCGTCGCGACATTTATAGTAAGTGCTTGAGCGGACTCCTTTGAAAAGAAGAGTTCGGCGAGGAAGCATTTTGACATGATATGTCTTGTAGGTATACTCACAGGTCGTCCTGCAGAGGAGATGCCCATATCAACGGGTGATCAGCTTCCCGAACTGTTGCAACTGCTCGAACGAGTTCGGCAGGCAATGACCGGCGTCGACCGGGCTTTATGGCCAGCCCTCTCCCTACCCGAGGGCCTTGGGGAGCTTGCGGAGAAGCTTCAGGGAGTGCGGCAGCGCTTCCGTTTGTGGAAGATTTCATCTTGCCGTCAAGGTGCCAGGGAGGCTTGGGCCATGGTGAAGACGCGGTATAAGAAGGCGGATCCCAACCATATGGCCGAAGTCGGACCGGTGGGGCCCGATGGGAAGGAGATCCCTGTGAGTTTAGTATACAGCCAAGTAGAGTTGGCTGCTAAGTTTTCCCAACGGGACTGTAAGTTAGACAGCCTGTTAGATGGGATTGAGGAGGAATACAATCAATAAATTTGACAATGTATGTTTTCCTTTGAAGTGACATGTGAAATGCCTTCTAGCCAGATTGTAGATCGTTTGTCTTTGCCGACCTTTTCGCTTCAACCTCGGGACCCTAGAGTCCGGAGTGTGTCCGAATACCTTTTTGGTTAAGAAACAACCGTGCTATGCATGGAGACCAGGCGTAGGGGTCATTAGTGCTTTATCAGACAAGTGCCCAACTAGTTATGTTATATTACATGGTTAGTAAGAAACAACTTCCAGGGAGAATAGTTCCGTTAAGGGTTCCTTTTGCTGGGAGGCATGCCCTAAAGTGCATGTCCGGACTGCAAAGAAAGCAGTAAAACATCTGGGGGCAGATAGATAAATGAGTAAAAAGTCATCTTTTAAGTCACCGACCGAATATTCCCTCAAGAACGCTAGCTTTCGGCTTCACCCAGTCTGAGGTACACATCCGGCTGACCCGGCAGTAACAATCGCAGAGGTGCTCCCTTTACCTCCTAGCCGAACAATCGGGAACGTAGGGGTAAGCACAGGAGCCAGGCAACCTAGCTTGGCCAAAACTTAAGTCATATCGATGCATATAATGGTGAGTAAAAGGTACATGTGGAAGCGTGACACATGTGCTGGGCATGAAACCCTTATAATTGAGCTTCTGTAAAAGAAGCCCCCAGGTATAATGAGTGCGGATGGCACATCAAGTGTATGCGAAAAAATGCAAAAGTCCCTTAGGGGCTTATTAATAAAAAGGTTATGAAAAGAGAAACGAAAGGCAGCCAAGGTATAAAAATTTGGACGGAGGGAGGGGACGAACTCTTACTCCGGCGCTAGGCATAGAATCTTCGGAGGCGGGCTGCGTTCCATGGGTTCGGCTCGAGTCGGTTATCCGACGCATTTCGTAGACGGTATGCTCCGCCGGTCAGGACTTGATCGATAATGAAGGGGCCCTCCCATTTGGGCTTGAGCTTGTCCTTTTTCTTGTCCGGCAGGCGTAGAACTAGTTCGCCAACGTTGTAAGTCTTGGCCCGTACTTCTCTGCTTTGATATCTTCGAGCCTGCTACTGATAGAATGCGGAACGAGCTTTGGCGACGTCGCGTTCTTCCTCCAATGTGTCCAGGCTGTCCTGCCGATCCAGCTCGGCCTCTCTTTCCTCGTACATGCGCACTCGAGGTGAGTCATGAATAATGTCGCAGGGCAGGACTGCCTCTGCGCCGTATACCATAAAAAATGGTGTGAATCCGGTAGTACGGTTAGGCGTTGTCCGCAGCCCCCAGAGTACGGAGTCGAGCTCCTCGACCCAGTGCGTGTCCGATTTAGTAAGTGACCGCACTAGTCTGGGCTTAATGCCGCTCATTATTAGACCATTTGCTCGTTCCACTTGACCGTTGGTTTGAGGGTGATAGACTGAAGCATAGTCGAGCTTGATGCCCATATTCTTGCACCATGACTTAACCTCGTCGGCTGTGAAGTTCATGCCGTTGTCGGTGATGATGCTGTGGGGGACTTCGTAACGGTGTACTACCCCGGATATAAAGTCTATCACTGGTCCGGACTCTGCCGTTTTGACCGGCTTGGCCTCTATCCATCTGGTGAATTTATCCACCATGACCAATAGGTACCTTTGCTTGTGGATTCCCCCTTTAAGGGGTCCAACCATATTAAGCCCCCAGACCGCGAACGGCCAGGTAATGGGTATAGTTTTGAGGGCGGTAGGCGGCATATGGCTCTGATTAGCAAAGAGCTGACAACCAACGCATCTCTGGACTAAGTCCTGGGCATCTGCCCGGGCCGTCGGCCAATAAAATCCTGTACGGAATGCCTTTCCTACAAGGGCCCGGGCTGCTGCGTGGTGCCCGCCTAGTCCGGCATGAATTTCAGTCAGGAGGTTTCGCCCTTCCTCTTCGGAGATACACCTTTGAAGGACTCCGGTTGTGCTTTTCTTATAAAGTTCTCCCTCATGGACCTTGTAGGCTTTCGATCGCCGGACTATGCAGCGGGCCTTGTTTTGGTCTTCGGGGAGTTCCTGCCTAAGCAAGTAGGCTAGGAATGGTTCTGTCCACGGGGCGATTACTGCCATTATGTCGTGGGCTGACGGTGTTATGTCATCGGCTGAATCGCCGATTGGCTCGGTTTTTTCCGGTTTGTCACTTCCGGGCTCCTCTTCCCATAGTACGGATGGCTTGAAGAGCCGTTCCAGGAAGATATTTGGAGGGACAGCATCACGTTTCGCACCGATGCGTGCCAGTACGTCGGCCGCTTGGTTATTATCTCGGGCTATGTGATGGAATTCAAGTCCTTCAAACCGAGCTGACATTTTTAGGACAGCGTTGCGATATGCTGCCATTTTCGGATCCTTGGCGTCAAAGTCTCTGTTTATTTGGGATATTGCAAGGTTTGAATCCCCGCGCACCTCTAAGCATTGAATGCCCATGGAGACTGCCATCCGGAGACCATGTAACAGGGCCTCGTATTCGGCTGCATTGTTGGAGTCCGTGTACATTATTTGAAGTACATACTGGACTGTATCTCCGGTTGGGGACGTCAATACGACGCCAGCCCCCAGTCCGGCCAACATTTTAGAGCCGTCGAAATGCATAGTCCAATTGGAGTATGCGCCGTACTCTTTAGGGAGTTCGGCTTCGGTCCACTCGGCGACGAAGTCAGCCAAAACTTGTGACTTTATAGCTCGCCGAGGTTTGTAAGTTATATCGAATGGTAAGAGCTCAATGGCCCATTTTGCAATCCTGCCCATTGCATCACGGTTATTTATAATGTCATTGAGTGGTACTTCAGAGGCCACTCTTATCGAACACTCTTGAAAGTAGTGCGGAGTTTCCGGGACGCCATGAACACCGCATATGCTATCTTCTGATAGTGCGGGTAACGGGATTTGCAGGGGGTTAACACAGTGGATACATAATACACTGGTTTTTGAAGAGGGAATTTATGCCCTTCTGTCGCTCGTTCGACGACGAGGACCGCGCTTACAACTTGATGCGTTGCTGCGATGTATAACAACATTGGTTCGCCCAGAGTGGGCGCAGCCAGGACCGGATTTGTTGCCAATATGGCCTTTATTTCTTCGAGTCCGGCAGTGGCAGCATCCGTCCACTCAAAGTGTTCGGTGCGCCTGAGGAGGCGATAGAGGGGCAACGCCTTTTCTCCTAGACGGGAGATAAAGCGGCTTAAGGCTGCCACGCATCCTGTTAATTTTTGTATTTGTTTGAGGTCTTTTGGAATATCCAATTGTGACAGAGCTCGGATTTTAGCCGGGTTTGCTTCAATTCCTCTACCGGATACAATGAAGCCCAGCAGCTTTCCGGCTGGTACGCCGAAAACGCATTTTTCCGGATTCAGCTTGATGTCATATGCTCTGAGGTTGTCGAATGTGAGCCTCAAATCGTCTACTAGAGTTTCGACGTGTTTTGTTTTGACGACTACGTCGTCTACGTATGCTTCGACTGTTTTGCCGATCTGGGTGGCCAGACATGTTTGAATCATGCGCTGATATGTTGCGCCGGCATTTTTAAGTCCGAAGGGCATCGTGTTGAAGCAGAATGGTCCGTATGGAGTGATGAATGCCGTTGCGGCTTGGTCTGCTTCCGCCATCTTGATTTGATGATAGCCAGAGTATGCGTCCAGGAAGCACAACGAATCGTGCCCTGCGGTAGCATCGATAATTTGGTCGATGCGGGGGAGAGGGAAGGGATCCTTTGGGCAAGCCTTATTGAGGTCTTTAAAATCGACACAGAGGCGCCAGGATTTATCCTTCTTTGGTACCATCACCAGATTTTCTAGCTAGTCCGGATGTTTGATATCTCTAATGAATCCGGGTTCCAATAGTTTGGCTAGCTCTTCTCCCATTGCCTGTGTTTTGGGTTCGGAAAATCGTCGAAGAGCCTGTTTGACTGGCTTAAATCCTTTTAGGATGTTTAGGCTGTGTTCTGCCAACCTGCGTGGGATTCCGGGCATATCCGAAGGATGCCAGGCGAAGATGTCCCAATTTTCCCGAAGGAATTCACGCAGTGCGGCGTCTACTTCGGGGTTCAATTGTGCCCCAATGGAGGCCGTCTTTGCTGGGTCCGTTGGATGGACCTGGAATTTTGTTATTTCATCTGCTGGTTTAAAGGAGGTGGACTTGGATCTTTTATCGAGTATCACATCATCCCTGTTCACCGTGGAGCGCAGCGTGGTGAGTTCTTCTGCCGCTAAGGCTTCGGATAGTGCCTCGAGAGCTAGTGCGGCTGTCTTGTTTTCGGCGCGGAGTGCTATGTCCGGATCACTAACGAGAGTGATAATTCCGCTGGGCCCAGGCATTTTGAGCTTCATGTACTCGTAATGAGGTATTGCTTGAAAAATTGTGAATGCCTCTCGTCCTAATATAGCGTGATATCCGCTGTTGAACGGGGCCACTTGGAACGTGACTTCTTCGGATCTGTAATTCTCCGGAGAGCCGAACACCACATCAAGTGTGATTTTTCCGGTGCAGCGCGCTTCCAGGCTAGGGATTATTCCTCTAAAGGTTGTGCTGCTTCGCTCAATACGGCTCCAATCGATTTCCATTTTTCGCAGAGTTTCCTCGTAAATGAGGTTTAGGCCGCTGCCGCCATCCATGAGGACTTTTGTCAGTCGAAAGCCGTCCACTATGGGACTAAGTACCAGTGCAGCTGGCGCTCTGGCTGTTTGGAATTTAGGCTCGTCACTGGCGTTGAAGGTAATAGCTGTGTCGCTCCATGGATTTGCTGTTGCTACTTGGTAGACTTCGGCGAGTCCGCGGATTGTTCGCTTTCGCATATTGTTTGATGCGAAGGTCTCGAAGACTGTTGATACCGTACAGGTATTGTTGGAGTGGTTTCCCGGAGCTAGAAGCTCCTCGCCACTTTTGGCCGCCTGCCGTAATATCCAACATGCTCGAAGGCTATGTGTTGGGACGGCTCCCTCTGTACTATGAAGCTTACAGGGTCCATTGAGCCATCCCTCCAGTATGGTTCCGTTTCCCTTATTGGGTTATTGTTTTTTCGTTTTTGCATCTAGGGCCTGAGTGTAAGGCGCCCTTTTGCTGCGGACTGGGTTTGGGGCCGGATTATCCCAAAATTGATTTTCGGTTTTCCAGAAACTCTCCATCGCACAGTACTTTCGTACTATGGATGCCAGATCGGTGAAGCGCGTAATTCTGCGACGATCAATGGCGTTTAGTATTCCCTTGTCCGTGCAGTTATTGTAGAAGATTGAGATTGCATTTTCCTCTCGGCAGTCCTTTATCCTGTCCATAACCAGGAGGAATCTGGCCCAGTAGTGATGTACTGTTTCAGCGGGCTCTTGCCGTATTAGAGATAGATCGCATATGTCTGGGTGGGTGGGTGGACTAAAATCCGGATCCTTGCCCATCTTGGGGCTCAAAGGCCGAGGGGTTTCCGAGTTTGCAAGCTTAGTTTGCTGGACACAATCCAGCGAGTCCGGAGCGATGCATGATTTTAAGTTCAATGCTCGATCGAAGTCCGTCCCTCCGCAGAAATCCGGCATGGAGGGTTCGGGAATCCGGACATGAATAGTTTTCAATACGGGCAAAGAGTTGCCATATTGCTCCTCTACCACTGCGACGTGGTGGGTGGCCTGGGGAGAGTTAATCTTTCTCAGATCGGTTTTAAGCCCAATCTGGTCGTAGTTCGTAGAGACTCCCAGGGCGGCGATGCGATCCAAGAGCTCGTTAACAGACGAGAGCTCTATTGGATCCAACTGTTCGGCAGCTTTCGCGCTGACGCGAAGATTGCTTCTGACGACTTGAGAAGTCATCGTCGAAGCGGCGGCCGGACAGGCGGTCATAAGAAAACCACCTAGCCGGATAGTTTGGCCGGCGCCCAAGGCCCCTCCGGCGAAAACACCGTCTTTGAAGACGGGTGGAGGCATCCGCTCTATCGGTGATGACACAGAGGAACTCTCAATGAAAGCACCAATGTCGGTGTCAAAACCGGCGGATCTCGGGTAGGGGGTCCCGAACTGTGCGTCTAGGAGGATGGTAACAGGAGACGAGGGACACGATGTTTTACCCAGGTTCGGGCCCTCTCGATGGAGGTAAAACCCTACGTCCTGCTTGATTAATATTGATGATATGGGTAGTACAAGAGTGGATCTACCACGAGATCAAGGAGGCTAAACCCTAGAAGCTAGCCTATGGTATGATTGTTGTAATGTATGTTGTGTCCTATGGACTAAAGCCCTCCGGTTTATATAGACACCGGAGAGGGCTAGGGTTACACAGAGTCGGTTACAATGGTAGGAGATCTATATATCCATATCGCCAAGCTTGCCTTCCACGCCAAGGAAAGTCCCATCCGGACACAGGACGGAGTCTTCAATCTTGTATCTTCGTAGTCTTGGAGTCCGGCGGACGATGATAGTCCGGCTGTCCGGACACGCCCTAGTCCAGGACTCCCTCAGCCGGGTATTACCGATTAATTCTATATAGATGGAAAATATTTTCGGGGATGTTAAATTATATATAATGCTCCGAAAATGTTTAGAATGAATACATATTTAATTTAATATCAATGGGCCTAACAAGGCCAACAAGTGGAGAAGGAATTGGGCCACCAGGGCCCAATAGGGGAGGCACCCCCCTTTCTCCTATGGGAGGCCGAATCCTAGAGGGGGAAGGACTCCTCCTTCCTCCCTTGGCCGGGCCAAGGGGAGAGGAGTCCTTTCCCCCTTTGTGGCGCCACTCCTCTCCCCTAAACCTATATATACTAGATGATTTCCACCCTATATGACACAAGTTTTGGAGCCTCCTCTACTTGATCTTGTTCTAGTTCTAATTGGTCCTAGTTGACTAATTAGAGGTAGCGCTAGCCACCTCTAATCCTCATAATTATAAGCCTTGTGTGGTTCTAATCTCCTTCCTCTAATTCTCCAGTGACGGTTAGCTCTGGACGGTGAAGCGCTGTCGGATCGTGAAGACCATACACTTGCAACCAAATAGAGAGGTTGTGCTTTCGATCTTCTGTTCGAGGGATCATCCGAGAGAGGTTCACGGGATCTTCATCGATGTTCGAGGGGCTCCAAGTATAATCTACACCGACTCGTCTACTTCCGCTGCACTCCTGGAGTCGGTAACGATCATTGATGTAAACCCTATATGCATCTTCATATTGTTCCTGGGTGATCATAAGGCGAATTTCTTTTTGTTTTCTACTATGTTTCCCAACACTATTGTTATCATCTGTGGCGGTGGAATTGACAGGCTAACATACCAAAGGCGGATCACCATTACCATTGGATATGAAGATCCAAGACCCACTAGCCCATTGGTGACCATTGTCCAGCATTTGCCGTCGCAAAAGGAGCAACTTTGTTGATCCGGAGCGGCTACCATTTGCACAATCCGCATACCCGTGCGAAGGAACACGTTGTGGGTACATAGATGAACGTTGAAGACGACACGCCGTTGTCACCTATGAACTTGTAGCTGAGAGCGTGATCACGAAAGAAACCACTCAGAATGATACCACACCACTACTACACAGCTACACCAGCATGATGCCACCGCCCATATATCACATCTCACCGCCAAAAACTAACAGAGCAGCCACCTTCCCGCCGTCGCCTTCATTAACTAGTATCGTGGCTTTGCCGTCTCCAGCGACGATGAGGGTAAGGGGGGGAGGGAGGAGTGTGGTGGCAGACTTAGGGTTAGGGTGGAGACATACTCTATATTCTCTTTGATGAAACACATCAATATTGCGCATTTTTTAAAACAAGTAAATAGCAGCGGAAGCCTAGAGTTTATCTCAATTAACAGACTCTTATTGCGGTGTTTTTCAGAGCGCAACACAAATCTATAGAGGGAAGTTGCGCGTGTTGCTTTGCCAAAAAGTAAACTTTTGCTCATGTTGCCACACTGATGACTTAGTGTGGGGGAATTTGTGGTTTAGCCTTACCTGCATGAAGGGAGTAATAAATAATTGCTACTACTATTTAACAACAAATCATAATTGTAGAAGTTATTTTTATATTCTCCAACCGGACCCCTTCCTCTGCTTTCCTCCTTATGTTCAGGCGGATAGCCCGGACAGCAGAGAGATAGTGAAAAAGCCTACCCAATCAACCCCCCCAAATCATCCCTATTTGCCTAGGCTCTTTGGCACCCCTCAAATCTAGCTCATGTGTGGGGGAGGATATGATCTTATGAAGGTGTCTGGGCAGTGTACCACGCCAGATCCGGTGCATCCTGAACCACCTCCCTCTCTCTCTCTCTCTCTCTCTCTCTCTCTCTAATCATAGGCATGTGAATCGACAATCTAGAGGGTCATGGGTGCTTGCACGGATTAATGAGTGCTAGGAGTAGACACACCCGGACAACATCAGAACACGTATAAGGACTTATAGAGGGTCAAGTTAGCTTATACTTTGTAAGTTTTATTGTTTTAAATGTAACCAAGAAAACTTACATTTGTTTCTTCACATTAGTTTTACTTTTTTAAGAACGTATTTATGCATTTCTTTAACACTTTTCTTGCGGCAATGCATGGGGCATTATCTAGTTAATAATAAAAAGAATGAATAAGAAGAGTGGTGCACAGTTGAGCTAGATGTGCATAAAGTTTATGGATGTGTTGAGTGTCTTTCTGTAAGCGGTTTTGTTTAGATTAGGCTTTCATACGAATTGGGTGAATCTTATGATCATGTGCATGACATCATTAGAGTGTCGAGTTCACTTCTATTGTAGCATAACATACATCTTTAAAACCCTGGAGGGCCCCATCAAGGGGAGGTGGGTCATCACCTCCCAGTTACTTTTTATTATGCATTGAATGTCTCATGGGTTTACTATCACATGCTGCACATACAGGTGATTTGGGTTGGTTGAAGCTATGTCGGGATGCCCCAGAGGTTACTAATCTACTCTTTGATATTAATGAAAGCCAACTATCAAAATTTTGTATGCCTCAAGTCAATTATTCGTTATTACTATTTGTCCTGGAAACAATTGTTGTTGCCAAATCAAGCATCTTTTTACCCAAATATTGATGTGAATTTGATAATTCAGGTCTGCACTATGCTGAACCTATGACGGAGGCGCTAAATAACAAATGTGTGGGACTTCAATATGGTAGGTTTTAATAAAAGCGATTGTTTATCGTATTTTATTGATGGATAATTCAAAAGTTGGCTGATTGGAAAGGAGAAGTTTATGTTTATCATCAGGTGGAAATAAGATTTTGTTCAAAGTGGATGGCTCAACCAATACCATCATACGGTATGTTTGTCTTTAAAATTCCTAAGTAAGTTCGCAAAGGATCAAAAACGTGATGTCATGGCTTTGGTACCGTGATGACGCTAATCAAAAGAGAATGCACTAGTTCATATTGTGGGAAGAGAAAAATTCACTGTAGGTCCCTATACTTGTCACGTTGGCCGCATTTCTCCTCGCACTTGCAAATACCCAAAATACAGTCCTACAACTTGTCTCAGGTGTTCGTCTACGGTCCAAAATACCATTTCCTCTACGTATGCGCTGACTTGGCTGTTGACTGGCTAGTCCACGCGGGCTTTGACCGCCAGCTCAGCAGAAGACGCCCTGGGCGGGGTGATTGGGGGGAATGCGAGGGGGTTTCTTGCAAAAACGTCTGGCAATAAAACATGAGCCGCCACCTGGTCGGACCGATCCATCCACCTGGTCCGACCCGACCAGACCGAGCCTCTCCGCTCCGCTCCCCTCCCCTGTTTTTCCCCTGTTCGTCGTTGCTGTCGAGGTGCTCGCCTCCTCTCGCCGGGCGTGGCGGTCTGTGGTGGCGCCCGCCATGAGCTCGTCATCGGACGCTGAGCCGCCGCCGTCTGCTCCGTTTGGTCGGGGCCTGCGTGACGTTCCTCTCGCTCCCTCCCATTGTCAGGATCATGCCGAGCCGCCGCTGTATGGTACGTCGCCGTCGTCAGCACCTTCTCTGCCCGATCTGTCCGTTTTAGCTGGGGGAAAGAGTGCGCGCCCTACTCAATTGTGCATACGGGGTAGGGTTTAGGGTTCTTGGCCATCTTTTTCTGTCACGGGTTTAGGGGTGTAGGGTTTTAGCCGTGGATGGTGAAGTTAGTGGCAGATGCAAATTAGGGTTTCATGAGGCCTTTCAATAGGTTAGTTGTAGATGAAATATGGTTCTACAGAGGTAATAAAGGTTTTGATTGCTCGAATTGTTAGGCAAAGTGGATGCCCTATTTTTTTGGCCGTCAATGTTAGCTTAAATTAGGTTACATGCGTCGACCATATGTTGTTTTGTTAATGAGATGACTGTTTGTTTGCCAGATCCAGAAAAGGAACAGGCTTTTGGACGTGAAAGATCACCAATTTGTTTACTTGATATGCCATGAATGCCATCATTTTGTTCTGGAAATGTCTGAACTTTCAGTTATCTATTTCTGAACCTGTATCTGAACATTGACAGTTGTGTTAGACTGGTGCAGTTACATTGTGTCAATTTCCTAGATCAGATGATCTCAAATAGCATGGTTGTGTCATTGTGCAGTTGCATTGTCTCTTCATCTATGTTATTACTGTGTGTTGTTGCATTGTGCAGTTGCATTCTCTGTCATCTCTGTTATTACTGTCTGTCTGAAGATTTTGTCATTTCATTTGTTTTGCAGGCCCCTTAAGCAACCATTTCTCTGTTGAGGTCATACATGGTGGCTATTTCCTATGTGCAGGCAAGCATAGGGGTTATCACAAGGGCCACTCTATTTGGTATGACTACTGTGATATAGGTAATTGGACACCTATAGTTGTTGCCAGTCTGGTGAAGGAAATTGGGTATGAGTTTGAGGGCAGGATAAAGGCTTACTGGTGTGTTCCTAGACTGACAGTCTATAAGAATGGCTTAAGAGAAATTAAGTTAGGGGACAACACAATGACAGAGAACATGAAGGATTGTGTTCATAATGGGAACCATTTCCAGCAGATATTTCTTGATCATGATGACAGTATGAGGTCATATATTTCCCATGTTCAAGTTCATTCTGATGATGAAGATCCTCCTCTAGTCAAATTCAGTGGCCTGAGACCTAAGAAGGAGCAAGTGCCAGTGCAAGAGGATCATTCTGACCAAGTGCAAGAGGAAAATGCTAATCAAGTGCAAGAGGAGCAGGCTGAGCAAGATCAGTTGTATGATGCAGAAAGTGAGGAAGAATCAGAAGAAGAGGAGTACATGCCAGGTCCTCCTCAGCCAGGAGAATATGTTCATACATTTCAATTTGAGTTCGGGGGCAGAAGGAAAACCTGTAGGGTTTTAAACATGGATGCAGAAGATGGAATTGGTGCAATTAGATCTTCAGCAATTCATGATTCTGTTGAAGATTTCAATCCACAACTTGTTGATTCAGATATTGATCTGCAAGATGATGATGACTTGTTTGACAGAAATGTTGATTGTGATAAAGGTAAAGGTTTAGCAGTCCAAGAACAACCTGATGATCCTGTTGAAGATGTGGACATGTGTTTGCCTTCTTCTGATGAAGATAATGTTAAGCTCAATTTCAAAAGTTTCAGAGAAGAAGACATGTCTAAACCAGAGTTCCAAGTGGGACAGACATTTGCAAGTGTTGAGTTACTGAGGAAAGCTATCAAAGAGTACAGATGTAGGGAAAGGGTTGACATTAAGTGCCCCAGAAATGATAGGAAAAGACTGCAAGCCATTTGTGAAGAAGGTTGCCCTTGGTCTTTGTTTGCATCATTTGATTGCAGAACAGAATGATTGATGGTCAAGAAACACAATCCAAAGCATACTTGCATAAAGAAATGGTCTGTGAAGTCATTCACTGCTCCCTTCATGGCTGGAAAATACATTGATTCTTTCAGAGCAGATGAAAACATGAACATGAAGAATTTTGCAAGGGTGGTTCAGAAGGACTGGAACATGACAGCTACAAGGAGCAAACTTAGAAGGGCTAAGAGGCTAGTCAAGAAGGTCCTTGAAGGAGATGAATTAGAGCAGTACAGCAGCATGTGGGATTATGCACAAGAAGTCAAAACATCAAACCCAGGTAGCTCTTTCTATGTGGGTGTCAATCATGGCATATTTGGAAGTTTCTATTTTTCTCTGGATGCCTGCAAGAGGGGTTTCATGCAAGCCTGCAGGCCTGTCTTATGTTTAGATGGATGTCACCTGAAGAGAAAGTATGGAGGTGTTATGCTATGTGCTATTGGGATGGATCCCAATGACTGCATTTACCCTCTGGCATTTGCAGCTGTGGAGGTAGAGAACACTGATACATGGAAATGGTTTTTGTCAAACCTGAAGAGTGACTTGGGAATACTCAACACAGAACCATGGACTGTTATGTCAGACAAACAAAAGGGGTTGATCAAGGGAGTGACGCAGCACTTTCCTGATTCAGAGCAAAGGCATTGTGTCAGGCATATATGGCAGAATTTTCAGCAAACACACAAAGGAGATGTACTGAAGAACCAGTTATGGAAGTGTGCAAGGAGCACAACACCTGAACTGTGGGCTGCAAACATGGAGGAGCTAAAGGCCATGAGCTTGGAAGCCTACACATGGCTTGAGCAACTACCACCAAACACTTGGGTGAGGGGTTTCCAAAGAGAATTGCCTAAGTGTGATATCCTTCTGAACAACAACTGTGAGGTTTTCAACAAATATATCCTTGAGGCTAGGGAGATGCTGATCAGATCAATGGTTGACAAGATCAAAACTCAGCTTATGGTCAGATTCTACAATAAAAGAAAGGAGGCAGAGAACTGGCCTGGCACTATATGCCCAAAAATAAGGAAAAGAGTTGAAAAGAATATTGAGCTGTCAGCTACATGCATGGTTTCAGGGGCTGGTGATGGCATTTTCCAGGTTAACAACAAGAACATGACATACATTGTTGACATCAAGGGAGAGAGTTGTACATGCAAGAGGTGGGATCTTAGTGGAGTTCCATGCCACCATGCAATTGCATGCTGCAGACATGAAAGAATTGACCCTGAGACTTTGGTGCACTCTTGCTACAGTATTGAGGCATTCAAGCTAGCATACCAACCCATTATCAAGCCTTGCAGAGATAGGAGAGAGTGTAAGAAGATGAATGGGTGTGAAATCAAGCCACCTGTCTATGAAAAAAAAGTAGGGAGGCCTTCAAACAAGAGTAGGAGAAAGCAGCCTTATGAGATTGAAAAGAAAGATGGAACCAAGGTGATGAGCAGACATGGAGTTAATATAACATGCTCCTACTGCCATGAATCAGGACACAACATCAAAGGATGCAATCAAAGGAAGGCTGGCATTTTGCCAAAGATACAAGTGAGAAGAGGGCAAAGGGCTATACCTGATGATGTGTCAGATGATGACCAACAAGCTGCTGGCCAAGCACCACATGCTGATCAACAAGAAGGCCAACTCCCACAGCAGGAAGTCAATCTAACACAAGATGGTGGCCAGCTCACACCGGATGAGGTTAATCTAGTAGAAGATGATGGCCAAGTACCACAGCAAGAGGCCAATGTAACACAAGATGATGGCCAACTCACACAGGAGGAGGTCCATACTGCTCAAAATGCTGCTCAAGAAGATGAAGAGTATGATACACCAGTTGTATTTCAGGTAAATGCTAATCTTTTTTCCACTTTTTACCAGTGTATTTCAGGTAAATGCTAGGATGCTTATAAGTTGTGTCCACCTCTTGTCTTTGAACAGGTGAAGGACTTTGGATGTACAATGCTACACACGATGCAGCAAGCTAGACCACTGCCTAGAGATTGCAATGAAACCACTGTGCCGGATTCAACATTTGTCTCTATGGCAGCTAATTCTCAAGCTACAACACATACAACAACAGCTACAACAGCTACAACTGATGGGAATCTGACCATGAAACTGTTGAAGATGAAGAAGGACAAAGAAAGGTAGATGGCAGCCAGAAGAGATGCAGCACTGGAGGCCATGAATGAGTTGGCAGAGAAAAGAGCAGAGGAGGCAGAAGCAAAAAGGCAAGATATTGCTATCAGGAAAGCAGAGCGGGCAGCAAGAAGAAGAAGAGCAGCAAAAGAGAAGAAGGCTGAGGAAACAGCAGCAAAGCATCAAGCAACAGCAGCAAGGAAAGCAGCATTGCAACAAGAGAAGGAAGCAAAAGCAATTGAAGCAATTGCAGCTAAAGCAGAGGCATCACTTAAGAGAAAAGAAGAACAGGAAGCAAAGAGAGCAGAGGCAGCACTGAAGAGGAAGGAAGATCAAGAAGCAAAGAGGAAACAGCAAGAAGAGGCCAAGAGAAGAAGAGCTGAGGAGAAGAAGCAAGCAGGGCCAAGTGCACATGTGCCCAAGAAGCACAAACGAGTCAATATGTTTGATGAGTTTAGATGAGTGAACTTGCAGCCATCTCATTTTTTGTCAAAAACTTCATTCTGAGTGTTTGAAACTATTGAAATGTAGTTCAAATGTGCCAGCCATTCAGTGTTTGAAACTATTGAAATGTAGTTCAAATGTGCCAGCCATTCAGTGTTTGAAACTATTGAAATGTACTTCAAATGTGCCAGCCATTTTAACTGAATGTTTGACTGATATTCAGTGTTTGACTGATCAACCTGAGTGTTTTGATCTGATCAGCACTAATATTTTTGATTGAAAAAAGACATTAAAAATGTTTGGCGTGAATGTAAATAGGTGTATTTCTGATCAGCACTAACTAGATGAAAAATGAATTTTTGATTCAAAAAAACAAAAAAAATGGTTGGCCTGGGGCTCGAACCCAGGCCTATGGTATGAAGAGATGCGTGCATTGCCAGTGGGATAGTACTAGTAGTCTGACCAAATGCTACTTGACACACACCTTATTATGTCGTTGTGGCCCTCACGTCCAGCGTTCGTTGCACATTATATACGGTGACCGTGCGCTGCGTTGTCTGCATGACGTTTCGGTTTCTCCGACTCTGTCTTAAAGCCCACACCCACCCACCCGCCGCTCTCCACTCGCCACTCGCGTCCACAGTCCACTCATCAATAGTGTCGCCTCGGTTTCTCCTCGCTCAGTCACCGCCGATGACCACACCGCCGCTGCCGGCATGGAGAACAGCCCCGCCTGGCAGAGGGTCGTCGATGACCTCGCAGGCGAGGACCAGGCGATGCGCGCGGACCTGACGGAGATCGGGAAGTGGTTCCCGAGCACTGGGATGCTGCTTCACCACGCGCGTGGCCTCCTGAAGATCATGACCGACGACGAGCTGGACCGCGCCTGCACTAACCGCCAGGGTATCGCTCCTGCGCTCGTCCTCCGCTTTGCGATGCAGGAGACGCGCTCCGACGACCCGGGCCAGCGCGCCCGGTGGTGGAGGTACCGGTCCGCCACCGCGCCGCGGGAGCCGGATCCGTCGCGCGCTGGCTCGCAAGCGAAGCACGTCCAGAACGTCAAGGTGGCCGTCCCCGCGCCTGTCAACACGGCCTACTGGGACCACTATCAGCCCGACCTCCTCGGGCGCGACGACAACTCCGATTACATCTCGTCGGAGTCAGAGTACAACTCTGGATCCGACGAAGACTCTGGCTACGCCGCCGACTCGTCTTGGTCGACTGGCTGGGAGGAGCCAGAGGTGATCGTCCTCTCTGACGACGAGCCGGAGGTGCAAATGGCGGCGCCCGTCGTCCCCGAGCCGGAGGTCCAGATGGTGGCGCCTGTCGCCAGGGAGGGTGACAAGCACCGCCCAATTGACGTCGACGCGCTTCCAGATGTTCCTGACATCGTCAAGAAGGAGGTGGAGGTGGTCTTGGCACTTGAAGCACATGTAGAGGTGGCTGACAAGAATATGAACAAGAAGAAGAGGAAGATGCCTGAAGAAGGTGCAGCTGAGGTTCGCAGGTCAGAGCTCCTGAAGAAGTGAAGGTGGTTAGTTAGGTATGCTGAAAGTATAGTATTTTCAGCATATAAGTTATAATTAGGGATGTTTGGTTAGTTAGGCGTGCTTGTATAATGTGAGCACATAAGTTAATTATTACTACTGCTGGTCTTCTTTTGGTAATGTGAAGAAGTGCTATGAAATGTTGAATGCTGAATGTTTGGCGTCATGTTTGTGGACAAGTACAAACATGAATGCTGAAAGTGCTATGAAATGTTGAACTGATGTTTGGTTAGGCGATCTCTTTGGTTAGTTAGGTGTGCATGTATAATGCTGAATGTTGCTGTCATTGTTGCTATCATATTCAGTTGTTGTCAGTTACTATGTTGAGGAAGTGTCAGTTAGGTATGTTGAATGTTGTCAACATTCAGTTCAACACTTCTGTCTTTTGTCAGCACCAAATAAACATCAACTAAAGGAATCCTTGCAGTTGAACTGTTAGGTATGCATATGTGGTTAGCTACTGGATAAACAAATTGACTTGAATAACATGAAACTGGAATTTGAGCATCTAGTACAACATCAGTTCAATCAAATTAAGAATCTAGTACTACATCAGTACAACATCAGTTAAATCATTCAGCATGTAGTACAACATCAGCTCAATCAAAATCATCCAGCATGCCCTTAAGCTTCCTTATCTTCTCCTTGGTGTCCTCTTTGTGTTTGAACAAGTCATGTCGGTGTCAAAACCGGCGGATCTCAGGTAGGGGGTCCCGAACTGTGCGTCTAGGTGGATGGTAACAGGAGACAAGGGACACGATGTTTTTACCCAGGTTCGGGCCCTCCCAATGGAGGTAAAACCCTACTCCTGCTTGATTGATATTGATGATATGGGTAGTACAAGAGTGGATCTACCACGAGATCAAGGAGGCTAAACCCTAGAAGCTAGCCTATGGTATGATTGTTGTAATGGTTGTTCGTCCTACGGACTAAAACCCTCCGGTTTATATAGGCATCGGAGAGGGCTAGGGTTACACAGAGTCGGTTACAATGGTAGGAGATCTACATATCCGTATCGCCAAGCTTGCCTTCCACGCCAAGGAAAGTCCCATCCGGACACGGGACGAAGTCTTCAATCTTGTATCTTCATAGTCTTGGAGTCCGGCTGATGATGATAGTCCGGCTATCCGGACACCCCCTAGTCCAGGACTCCCTCAGTAGCCCCTAAACCAGGCTTCAATGACGATGAGTCCGGCGCGCATATTGTTCGGCATTGCAAGGCGGATTCTTATTCCGAATAATTCATAGAAGATTGCGAACACCAGGATAATGTCCGGCTCTGCAAAATAAATTCCACATAGCACCGTAGAGAGAATAATATGTACACAAGTTCAATCCGCTGACGTATTTTGTGGCATGACGTCATGCCACTACCAAGCCTTTACTTGAATCATTTTTTATTATACCACCTCAGCACGTTTAGCGAAGCGGTTTCCTTGGCACGTCTTGTCGAAGCAGAGATCGTGTTCCCCTTATTCCGGGATTCCCATCAATACGTATGTGGGTAACCCAACCGCGCCATTGATTGTGGCACTTGGGAGATAAGCGAGTTTTACTAGGCCGGTGGGGATGCATAGTCTTCGTCCGCCCATATATAAGGGGATAAGGATCCACCCTTTTTTACCTACGCCTTCTTCCTCCTTTGCTTATCCATCTCCGCGCACTCGAGCTCCAGCGCCCAAGTCTGCACATCTCGTCTCAACCTTCTCCAGCCATGTCCGAAGCGGGAGGCAAGTGGATGGCCTCTTCCATTATGGAGGGGCACATCAAGAAGCTGCGCGGTGCCGGATACCTCTCCAGCGACATCGCGCATCGGCTGCCCGACGAGGGGCAGCTCATCCCCACCCCCAGGCCTCATGAGAGGGTCGTATTCCTTCCCCACTTCCTCCGCGGACTGGGCTTTCCGTTGCATCCCTTCGTCCAGGGGCTCATGTACTACTACGGCCTGGACTTCCACGATCTGGCGCCGAACTTCATCCTGAACATCTCGGCGTTTATCGTCGTGTGCAAGGCCTTCCTCTGCATCCGGCCCCACTTCGGCTTGTGGTTAAAGACCTTCAATGTCAAGCCGAAGGTAGTGAAGGGTGTCCAAGCGGAGTGCGGAGGCGCCATGGTGGGCAAAATGCCCAACGTCACCTGGCTCGAGGGGGCCTTCGTGGAGTCCGTCAAGGGGTGGCAATCGGGGTGGTTCTACATCACCGAGCCGCGTGACCCTAAATGGGCAGCGGCCCCCGAATTCAGATCTTGTACCCCCATGCAGCTCACCTCCTGGAAAGAGAAGGGCTTGCTATGGGGAAGTTCGGAGGAGCTGACAAGACTCCAGTCCTGTCTCCAGACCCTAGTGAACAAGAAGCTTAAGCTTGTCAATGTGATCCAGGTCATGCTCGTCCGCCGGATTCTCCCCTGCCAACAGCGGGCCTTCAATTTATGGGAGTTCGATCCGGCACAGCACCGGACCCTGAGCGGGCTCTTCGACACGATGTACGAAGCTGCCTGGAGGGTGCTGTTCAAGGGCGGAGAAGCCCCCGCGTCTGCAACCGAAGATCGCGGATTCAGCACCAAGTGCCCGGCCGGCGAGGTAAGCTTTGTTATCCTTTACGGGACACTTATTTCTTTCATATTTTGACTCTATGTGGGATCTAAAACTCCCAATGCCTTTGACAGGACTGGAAGAGGACGTCCGGACAGGTAGACTGTCCGGCTCCCCTTCCCGAAGACCCAGCGGACACCCGTTTGACGGGGCTGCTAGTTCTGACCCTTTACATGGTGCCGGAGAAGAAGGCCACGGGAACCCGAAGGAGTTCCCGGCGCCAGGTGGTATCGGAATCATCGTCTGATGGCTCCAAGGCGGACTCCTCCCCCGAAGACGAGGAGGAGAAAGAAGACTATCCCCAAGAGGGGGTAGAGAGAGGAAGAGGAAGGCTTCCCCAACGAGGAAGGCCGAAGGGTCCAAGAAAGGGAGAACCCTTCCTCCGGACTGCTATGCCAACACCGACGACGGTGACGAGGAGTGGCCCTCAAGGGCCAAGCCCCTGGCAAGATCGTAAGTATCCGGATTCCTGAGTGATTTATAATTTTTCCTTGTGCCGCGTAGTGTCCTTCTAATGCCGCATACAACCTACAGTCCGGCCGAGGAGGATCTACCCGCTTCATCGAGCGGGTCCTTAGCTCCGTCGGATGTGGATTCCATCCCGACCGCCTCCACCCCTCGTGATGCCGAGGACGCCAAGGTGGGATCCCAGGAGGGGACCCGCCAAGAGGGGGAGGCTACGGAGGTGCCGCAAGGCAGCCTCCCGGACTTTGCGCCGGACTCCATGCCGGAACCCGCAGTGGTTCCAGAGTCCGGCAGGCGGCCCCTTCATAAGAAGGGAAAGACCGTGGCACCGGCAGCCTCTGTCCAACCGAAGGCGCCGGACAACTTGTTGGAGGCACTCAACGGCGCTTCCATCGAGGAAGAACACCGCACTATCATGAGTGCGGTGATTCAAAAGGTTCAGCTCGCCAAGAGCGGGCTGACTGAAGCCTGCAGCAGCCTTCTAACAGGCTTTGAGGTAAGAAGTTTTAAAATATGCAATGTAATACCGCATAGACAGTAGCCCCTGATGCTCAGTTCGGTGTTCAGAAAGAAAAGCCGGACTGAGGATCTAAAAAGATATACGCGGGAGTTCTAAAAATTATGTCAATATGGGATTGCAGGCTGCGCTGCTGACCTCTGCCGCATTGACTGCGGAGGTCGGTGCTTTGAAGCAAGACCTCGAGCGGACCGAGAACGAGCTTGGCCTTGCCAAGAAGCAGCTCGAGGACAAAGAAGGTGAGTAACACCGTATTAAATTTGTACCTTACAGAAAAGGATTTTGTTTGCAATAGAAATGACAAGGATAACATGGGCACTGCAGGGGCCACGAATGAGGTGGCGACCCTGAAGGAGGCCGTGTCCACGGCCGAACGTAATGCGGCCACGGAACGGGTGGAGCGAGAGAAGCAGGAGGTGCGGGTGGCGGAGGTGCGGCAAGGGCTCCAGGCTCTCATGGAAAAGCATGAGAGTTTGGAGCACGACTCGAAGACTCGAGAGTCCGAGCTTGCCTCGGCTCTTGAGAGTGCCAAAGCCGCTAAGGCCGAGGCCCATAAGGCCCTTCAGGAGATGGAGGCGGTGAAGAAAATAGCGGCGGGTAAGGCATTTTTCATGCAAAGCAAGCATGTGAATGTGAATTACCTATTACTTACCCGAATTCGGAGCTCTCCAGGAGCGTTTGCAGATCTGCCTCGCAGCGTGTCCTATGCCGCCGCATCTACCGGGCCGAGGAGGGGAGCTCAATAGAGAAGGTCTTCTGGTCTCAGTATGCTAAGGCCGGACATCCGGTGCCCCTTAGCGACCAGCTGAAGCAGCTGGTCGAGCTCCACAAGGTAGCCGAGCAGGCCATGAAGGGCCTCATAGTCCGGCTCTCGCCTGAAGAGGCCATGCCTGGGAGCTACTTCGGCATGGTGCGGCGGCTGGTGGATGCGTGTCCTTGGGTGGAAGTCATCAAGCGCTCCGCCTGCATTGAAGGTGCCCGTCGGGCCCTTGCCCACGCAAAGGTGCACTGGGGCAGGCTGGATGCTGAGAAGCTTCTGACGGACGCGCCGCCGGCGGGCAAGGAATATCGCACGCTCGAAATGTACTATAAGAGTGTCCTGAAGGGTGCCCGCAAGATTGCGGATGAGTGCCCCAAAGATGTAATTTTTGAGTAGACTCGCAATGTGTTATCCTGTGCGCTGAAAACTTTGTTCATATGCGCTAAGCAACGCTTATTGATTTAAAATATTACCTTCTGTGCGGCCGTTTATTAAATTTGAGAGATGGCAAGTCGTCGGCTTCAGCCCCCATGCCACGAGTGCTTGGGTGTTCGGGATAAACTTGAGCACTCTTGTTCCCATTTTTGGGTCCATCTAGGGAGGCGCTCAACACAATGAACAGGGCAACCGGACTTATAATGCTTGAACACTCTCACTTAGCCATAGAATTCTATAATTTTAAATTTTGGCGAAGCCCCTAGTATTCGGAAGACCGAGTTCGGGGCGCTATCCACGCCTGGGCCGGACGAAGTCGGTCCCTTGCTCTAAGCGGCATAAGTCTTTAGGGACTCGAAAAGACCTCTCAAACAGCGACCAGCTCTCGCCTTATCATGACAGTCAGTTTTAGCTTTCTCCACTGAGGCGCTCGCCCAGCTCAACCGGGGCGCAATCGCAGTGGTTCTCCCAGTGCTACCTTAGCCGATAGAACAGAACGTAAGGTACCAAAACATGGGAGCAGGGCAAACCCAACTATTGACCCAAGACATGATTCAGAGACGATGCATATAATGCTATAAGTTCGGGGTGCCGCACTTGTGAAAGTGTTCGGACTTATCACACCGTTATGCGGGGAACGTAAGCCCCTGGTGTATTCGGCCGTACCAAAGTGTACGGATTCAAGATGTCATAAATGAACATATATAAGAAAAGGAATGCAATTATAAGATAAAAGTGATGCATTGTTTATTCAAGGAATTCTGCCATGAGTGCAGAACGATACAAATAGTGCGGTAAGCAAGGGATTGGACTATTTAAACATGTCCCCCTCCAGGGGTAGGCTGCGGACTGGTGTATTTAACAATTTTAATGCTCATAATGGAGACCACCTGAATGTTCGTCGTAGCCTTTGTCCTTCCCTGGCTGTTGCATCGTAAGTTCGGCAGGTTCGCCGCCGGACAGGGTCTCTGGTGAACGGAGTCCTGTGGATAAATAGAAAAAATAAAAAAAGGAAAATAAAAAGAGCGACACACTTGGGATCCCCTGGTGTGGTTGAGCCGCATTCTGGGCCTGTTGTCGTCGTGCCCCTCCCCCTATGCCCATGGTATCTCCAGAGCGTAATGATGTACGCGAAGAGCTGGTCTTGCAATCCTGCAAGGGTTGGGGTTGGGGCCGCATTGCTTCGCGTGCTCAGAACGTGCCAGGTGGTCTTGATTGATGTTACTCCGGGCGCGTTTGGCCATGTCCGGTCGTTTAACGGCCAGACTCGAAAATTGCCTTAAAAGGCTGCTCTGTACTTCTGCCGCGAGAGCCGCTGTGTGTTCCTCCGTTCGAAGGGAGCGTTCAGTATTTCCGTTGACCGTGATGACTCCACGAGGGCCTGGCATCTTGAGCTTAAGGTATGCGTAATGCGGCACCGCGTTGAATTTTGCGAATGCGGTTCGTCCGAGCAGAGCGTGATAGCCGCTGCGGAACGGGACTATGTCGAAGATTAACTCCTCGCTTCGGAAATTATCCGGGGATCCGTAGACCACTTCCAGTGTGACTGAGCCTATACAATTGGCCTCAACACCTGGTATGATGCCTTTGAAGGTCGTCTTTGTAGGTTTAATCCTTGAGGGGTGAGGGAGTCCTGGACTAGGGGGTGTCCGGACAACCGGACTATCATCGTCAGCCGGACTCCAAGACTATGAAGATACAAGATTGAAGACTTCGTCCCGTGTCCGGATGGGACTTTCCTTGGCGTGGAAGGCAAGCTTGGCGATACGGATATGTAGATCTCCTACCATTGTAACCGACTCTGTGTAACCCTAGCCCTCTCCGATGTCTATATAAACCGGAGGGTTTTAGTCCGTAGGATAACATAACCATTACAACAATCATACCATAGGCTAGCTTCTAGGGTTTAGCCTCCTTGATCTCGTGGTAGATCCACTCTTGTACTACCCATATCATCAATATCAATCAAGCAGGAGTAGGGTTTTACCTCCATCGAGAGGGCCCGAACCTGGGTAAAAACATCGTGTCCCTTGTCTCCTGTTACCATCCGCCTAGACGCACAGTTCAGGACCCCCTACCTGAGATCCGCCGGTTTTGACACCGACATTGGTGCTTTCATTGAGAGTTCCTCTGTGTCGTCACCGATAGGCTTGATGGCTTCTTCAATTAACAACAACTCAGTCCAGGGTGAGACTTTTCTCCCCAGACAGATCTTCGTATTCGGCGGCTTCACACTGCGGGCCAATTCGCTTGGCCATCTGGAGCAGATCGAAAGCCACGCCCCTGGCCACCAGGTCAGGTTTGGAAGCCTAAACTTCACGGCAGACATTTGCGGAGACTTGATCTTCTATGGATCCAAGCCACAGCCGAGCGCGCCGCACTGTCATGATGGGCAAGATCTAACTCTGCCGCCGGACAGTACTTTAGAGGCCGCACACAAATCCGCTCCGACCCACGGTTCGGAGCCGATCGCACAAATCGAGGACGGATGGCTGGACGCCGCCTCGGGGGCTGCAACCGCTACGGCGATGGAGCCGAACACTGACTTCGTCCCTTATAAAGCTCATGACTCCGAGGCACCGGACTCCTTGCCGGACTCCGAACCTCCCGCGCCCCGGCCAATCGAATCCGATTGGGCGCCGATCATGGAGTTCACTGCTGCGGACATCTTTCAGCACTCACCCTTTGGTGACATCCTAAATTCGCTAAAGCATCTCTCGTTATCCGGAGAGCCCTGGCCGGACTACGGCCAGGATGGGTGGGATACGGAAGACGAAGAAATTCAAAGCCCACCCACCACCCACTTTGTAGCCACTGTCGACAATCTAACCGACATGCTAGACTACGGCTCCGAAGACATCGACGGTATGGACGACGATGCCGGAGACGATCAAGAACCAATGCTCACCGAGCACGGGAACACCACCCCAACCCATGACGTATATATGTTGGACACCCCAAAAGGAAGCGATAACGAGGAACAACGGGGAGCCGCAAAGGATAATCCCGCCGACAAACAACCAAAACGGCAACGCAGACGCCGCCCTAAGTCCCGCCTCGACAAAAACAGCACTCCTAATGACCCAGCAATAGAGTAGGGCAAATCAGTGGGCGACGAATACGCAACCAAGCAACCATCCAAACAGGATGAATCGGATAATCAATCTATGCACGGCGAAAACAACAGTCCAGACAATCTCAGGCCGGACACACCACCGGAGCATAAGGACAATCACAAAAGACTCATCGCCACTGCAAGAAGTCTGAAGAAGGAAAAACGGAAGCTCAAAACAGCGGAAGACACACTCAGAATGAGGTGGAGCAAAGTACTCAAGACCGCAGACAAATATGGCAATGGCCATCAATCAAAGAGCTACCCGAAGCGCAAGCTGCTGCCAGAATTTGACGAGGAAGCCATAGAGCCACCACAGTCAAAAAATAAAGAAGCCGCCTGGCCGGATAGACGACTAGAAGACAGGCCAAAAGCAACAAGCGGCGCCGCACACAAGCCGACTCATGATCCTCGGAAAACAAATGGCCCGGTCAGGTCCATTTACGGGCCAAAAAAGAGGGGCCCAGGAAGCAACACAACACGCCAGGTGTTCGAAGACAGCGGCACACCCAAATACAGGGGCTCCGCACACCCACTATGTTTCACCAATGAGGTGATGGATCATGAATTTCTAGCAGGGTTTAAACCCATAAACATAGAGGCTTACGACGGGACAACAGACCCTGGAGTCTGGATAGAGGATTACATACTACACATACACATGGCTAGAGGAGATGATCTCCACGCCATAAAATATCTACCCCTCAAGCTCAAAGGGCCAGCTCGGCATTGGCTCAAAAGCCTCCCAGAAAACACCGTTGGAAGTTGGGAAGAGCTTGATGACGCGTTTAGAGCAAATTTTCAAGGGACTTATGTCCGCCCTCCGGATGCAGACGATCTAAGTCATATAACTCAACAACCTGGAGAGTCAGCGCGCAAATTCTGGAACAGGTTCCTTACCAAAAAGAACCAGATAGTCGACTGTCCGGACGCTGAAGCCCTAGCAGCTTTTAAACACAACGTCCGAGACGAATGGCTCGCCAGACACCTCGGCCAAGAGAAGCCGAGGACAATGGCCGCGCTAACAAGCCTCATGACCCGCTTTTGTGCGGGGGAAGACAGCTGGCTAGCAAGATGCAGCACCAGCGACCCGAGTACATCCGAGATCAGGGATGGAAACGGAAAATCACGCCGCCGAAAGGATCAGCGCCGGAATAAAGAAAAAAGCCCAAAGAACACGGTGGTCAACGCCGGATTCAAAAGCTCGCGGCCGAACAATAAAACACTGCCTCTTAAGGACAACAGTGATGAGCTATCCAACTTAAACAAAATTTTGGATCGGATATGTCAAATCCACAGCACCTCCGGAAGGCCTGCAAACCACACCCACCAAGATTGTTGGATTTTCAAACAGTCCGGCCGACTCAATGCCGAACACAAGCGGCTCGACGCGCCGAGCGAGGACGATGACGAATCCCACCAGCAGAGCACCAGAAAACAAAAGATTTTCCCACAAGAAGTCAAAACAGTAAAGTCACTTCATGTGATAGTAAGGAAAAACAATGCGGCACCCGCTACGGTAGGTGTTTTACGGTCCACCCCCGCGGAACCTTGCGATTGGATGTCAAAACCAATCACTTTCGACCACCTGGATTATTCCAGAAGTATCCGAAACACAGGAGGGACTGCCCTGATATTGGATCCTATAATCAACGGACTACAATTTACACAAGTCCTGATGGACGGCGGCAGCGATTTAAATCTGCTATATCCGGACACAATCCACAAGTTGGGGATAGACCTTACTAAAATTCGACATAGCCGCACTTCCTTCACAGGAGTGACGCCAGGCCCTCACGTCAAGTGCACAGGCTCCTTACTACTAGAAGTTGCGTTCGGGTCACCCGACAACTTTCGACGCGAAAGGCTAACCTTCCATATCGGCCCATTCAAAAGTAGCTATCAAGCACTATTGGGACGTGAAGCTTTCGTCCGCTTCAACGCAATACCACATTACACATCTCTTACAATTAAAATGCCCGGTCCACGTGGCATCATTTCATTAAAAGGTCGTTCAAGGACCCCGGACACGGCTAGACGAGTCCGGCATAAATAGGCTAGGGGCTCCCTAGCCGCACATCCCTTCACAAGGGGCTGTGCGTATAAGCAACAATGAGCTAATATCGGCTCAGCTTTATTTCTTAATATTTCCATTCTTTTATGCACTTTTTGCACGACTTCCTTTCAAACTAAGTTCCTCTCTTTTTATAGATGAACAACATGCACACCCGTCCAGGATACGGCCCAACGGAGACACAGGCGCAGACGTGCAGCAGGGACCCGTTGCAAGGATTCTTTTCAGATTAAGACCCTGCGTAAACCTTTTTTACTGTCTCTTGTTGCTATAATCCCCTGGTTTCTCATTATAACCAGAGAGGAGACTGACATTTTGGCATCGGTCACGTTAGAGGACCTCGCCCATACCTGGACACCAGGGGCTCAGGGCATTGTTCTGCCCATTATTATAAAGACCAAACACCTTAGGGAGTGTTCGGCGTCTCGAGTTAGGCCTTATATGCATTAGCTCCGAATCATGTCTTTGGTCAAATGTTGGGTTTGCCCGTATCATCGGCTAACGCGGCACCAGGAGAACTACTGCGATTGTGCCCCAGTTCGGCTGGGCGAGCACCTCAGTAGAGAAAGCCGAAAACTGACTGTCATGATACAGCGAGAGACTGGTCAACCACTCGATCGACTACTGGAATGTTTAGAATTCCTCCTCTTTGACGAAGGGCCGTTTCCCGATCAGGCACACACGCGCCCCAAATTCGGAGAGCACGGTGCCACTAGGGGCTATATCGTAGCCCCACCCTCGAACTCCTATGGCTAAGTGAAAGTGATAAAGCATTATAGTCCGGTTGCCTCGTTTGCTACGCTACCACCTCCTTCACAGGACCGAGACGTCGGATTAAGTGTGAAAATGCACTATTTTTTGCGAACACCCCCGCACCTTGTGCGAGGGGGATGAAGCCGACGACTGCATCTTTCAGGTTATACACAAGTATACATAAACGGCCGCACAGGAGATATTTCACTATTTGGACGCACAAATATGAAAAGCGCTTACATCATAAACATTGTCTTACAAATCAAAACGTTCATTGAACGTGACATTTTTTGAGCACTGCGACTCTATTACACGAGCACCACGCAGAACTTCTCCAAAATAGTGCTCGCCGGGTAATCGGCTCTCGTCCGAACCCTCGGCCGCAACGGCGGTGGCATCCATCTCTGTCCAATGTGTCTTCACATGGGCGAGGGCCATCCATGCACCCTCTATGCAGGCCGACCACTTCATCGCCTTGGTATGCGGCACCGCCCCAAGAAATTGCTGCAATAAGCCAAAATAGCTCTTCGGCTTGGGCCTATCTGGCCAGACATGAGTCACGATATCTGTCATGGCAAGTCCGGACAACCTATTCAGCTTAGCCCATTCGGCCAACCGATCGGTCAGCGGAAGTGAACAATCCAGACTATGGAATTGAGACCAAAACAGCTCTTCTGTCTTGTGATCCTTCTGACTTCGGAAGTGCACAACGGCATCCGCCGCACTCGCCGCTAAGTCCATATAAGGATCCTCCGGACCCCACAGCTGGCCGAGCTGAGCATACTTTGGATCCGTGAACCTTCGGCGCAGCAGAAAAGGCTTGCCAGCCACAATGTCCCCGGCTTGGCGCAGCTCCTCTTTTATAGCCCGAATTGCAGAACGGGCATCCTTGGCTTCGGCAGTGGCCTTCCCCAGGTCTTCTCGCTCCGATAGGCGCTCCTTTTCAAGAGCCTCCCTACGATCGGTAGCATCCTTTAACTTCACGGCCATTTTGGCCATCTCTTCCCTACTTCGGCAGTGTGCAGCCCTTTCGGCCTCTCACTCCTCGGCCGCCCTCAAGGCAGCCGCATCACTCCATCTGGATTGCTCCTTGGCTTGAGGAAGTTCTGCTCGAAGGCTCTCCACAGCAGCGGCACCATCTGCGTCAACCACCATATTGTAAGAGGTGGGCTTCGGCTCCCTTACAAGGTGACCATGGAGAAACAACTTACCTTGCGACTTGTCAAGTCGCCTGTTGACTAGCGCGATGTCCGCATCCGCAACGTCGAGTTGCCGCTTCAGTTCAGCAACTCCATCAGTCCGGCTGGCCCCCAGACTATCCGCCACCTTCACAGGAAAGGCGAAAGTTAATACCTGCGATTTTGATCCTCGACATGCTGTCGCTTTCGACAACCTACCGAGTCTCAGGGGCTACTATCTATACAGGGCGCATGTTATGTGCAAAACTGTCAAAAAGGTGTGTCATTTTTACGTACCTCAAACCCCGCCAGCAAACTCCTGACGGCATTACGCAATCCGCTTTCGGCGGACGAAATCCTTCCAATCACCATACTCATCAATGCATGGTGATCTTCTGAGATGGACGCCCTCTCAAGCAGATCCTTCAGCTCCCCCGGCCGAACACTAGTCGGCGCCGAACTCTTCGGCTCTGCCGGGCTCGGGGACACCCTCCGTGATGACACTTCAGGCTCGTCCGCCCTATCCAACGGCGCAGCGGACGGAGGCGTCTCGCTCTCCACCATCTCCGGACGAAGGTCCCCCGAAGACGAGCTCATCTGAGAAGGTCGGAGATCCGAACTACAAGGTAAAAACTTCAGTTATCCTCAGAAGCACAAATAAGGACGTCTCTTATTGCCAAACTCCCTTTTCTCTACTTACGGCTCGCTGGAGGGCTGATTCTTTAGGGGAGACTGTGCGGCTGGGGCCTCCCCGGACGCAGGACCCTCCGGCGAAGATCTCTTCCCCCGCTTAGGGGCTTTGGCCTCCGGGTCTCCGGAGGCGGTCCTCTTCTCCCCCTGGAGGGAGGGATTCTTGATCCCCCCTTTTTCAAGCGCCTCCTTGGGCGAGGCGGTAGCTCCCTTATTTTCCCCTTCGCCTTCTTCTGAAGGCGCAACCTCCAGCATCCTGACCAGCACGGGATCCGGCACGGTCTCCGGGAGGGGGGACGGACACCGTATCAGCTTTGCTTGCGCTATCCACTCCTGTTAAAGGATAACGGATTAAGAGGCGAATCATAGAAAGGCAAACAAACGGTATGTCCGAACACCGAGCTACTTACTTGAGTATCCGGGCGATTGCATCTTAGGCCAGCGTCCTCGGTCAATTCCGGACACACCTCTTGTGATCCGAAGAAAAATTTGTACATCTCCACGGGTGTCGAACCCATGAAGTGTTGGAGAATCCGTGGTCCCTCCGGATGAAATTCCCATAGCCAGCGAGGGCGGCGTTTGCAGGGCAGGAGACGCCTAATCAGCATAACCTGCACCACCACGACCAGATCGATCTCCCTCACTTCGAGGTCTCGAATCCAGCCCTGCAATAGGGGCACGTCCTTTGAAGGCCCCCAGTTGAGCCCTTGGTTGACCCACGACATCAACCATCGTGGAGGTCTCGAGCGGAATATGGGCGGTTGCTTCTGCCTGCTGCCCTTCGGAGCGGTGATATAGAACCACTCCGGCTGTCACAAGCCGAGCTCCTCTTGGAAGGAGCCCTCGGGCCACGGGGCGTTGGCCCTCCTGCTTACGGCCGCCCCGCCGCACTCTGCTTGACGCCCCTCGATCATCTTCGGCTCCACATTGAAGGTCTTCAGCCACAGGCCGAAGTGGGGGGTGACGCGGAGGAAGGCTTCGCAGACAACAATAAATGCAGAAATATGGAGGATGGACTCCGGAGCCAAGTCGTGGAATTCCAACCCATAGTAGAACATGAGCCCTCTCACAAAAGGATCCATCGGGAAGCCTAAACCCCGACGGAGGTGGGATACAAAGACGACATACTCGCCGGGCTCGGGGGTGGGGATGGCCTGCCCTTCGGCGGGCAACCTGTGCGAAATCTCGTAAGACAGGTACTTGGCCTCTCGCAGCTTTAGCACGTCCTCCTCCGTGACGGAGGAGGGCATCCACCGGCCCTGAAGGTCGGAGCCGGACATTGTTGAAGATCCGAGGCGCTCGAATCTGGGGCTCTGGGTGTTGGAACTCGGGGCAAGGAGAAGATTCGATGGAGGATTGAAGAAAAGAAACGAGCCTTGGTCCCGTTATAAAGAGGAAGAATACCAAGAGCCGTCTCCGTGACCGTTCGGGACTCGCCTTCGATAGAGGAGGCGTGGCGATGGGCGCGGTTGGGTTACCCACGTCCGTATTGATGAGAATCCCGGAATAAGGGGGACACGATCTCTGCTTCGACAAGACGTGCCAAGGAAACCGCTTCGCTAAACGCGCTGAGGTGGTATAATAAAAAACGAATCCAGTAAAGGCTTGGTGGTGGTGTGACGTCATGCCGCAAAACACGTCAGCTGATTGAACTTGTGTACATAATATTCTCTCTACGGGGGAATGTGGAAATTATTTTGCAGAGCCGGACACTATCCTGGTGTTCACAATCTTCTATGAATTATTCGGAGGAGGAACCCGCCTTGCAATGCCGAACAATATGCGCGCCGGACTCATCGTCATTGAAGCCTGGTTCAGGGGCTACTGAGGGAGTCCTGGACTAGGGGGTGTCCGGACAGCCGGACTATCATCGTCAGCCGGACTCCAAGACTATGAAGATACAAGATTGAAGACTTCGTCCCGTGTCCGAATGGGACTTTCCTTGGCGTGGAAGGCAAGCTTGGTGATACGGATATGTAGATCTCCTACCATTGTAACCGACTCTGTGTAACCCTAGCCCTCTCCGGTGTCTATATAAACCGGAGGGTTTTAGTCCGTAGGACAACATAACCATTACAACAATCATACCATAGGCTAGCTTCTAGGGTTTAGCCTCCTTGATCTCGTGGTAGATCCACTCTTGTACTACCCATATCATCAATATCAATCAAGCAGGAGTAGGGTTTTACCTCCATCGAGAGGGCCCGAACCTGGGTAAAAACATCGTGTCCCTTGTCTCATGTTACCATCCGCCTAGACGCACAGTTCGGGACCCCCTACCCGAGATCCACCAGTTTTGACACCGACAAGGGGTCTATGCCCATCTTGCGCACTGTATCCTGATAAAGCAGGTTCAGGCTGTTGCCGCCGTCCATCAGGACTCTAGTGAGGTGAAATCTATCGACGATTGGGTCTAAAACCAATGCGGCGAATCCGCCATGGCGGATACTGGTCGGGTGGTCCCTTCGATCGAAAGTGATCGGGCAAGAGGACCATGGATTGAACTTCGGGGCGACTGGCTCCATCACATATACGTCCCTAAGTGCACGCTTCCTCTCCCTCTTGGGTATATGGGTTGCGTATATCATGTTTACCATCCACACTTGTGGGGGGAAACCCTTCTGTCCTCTACTGTTCGACGGCCGAGTCTCTTCCTCGTCGTTGTTGTGCAACCCCTTGTCATTGTTTTCAGCAATTAACTTGCCTGCCTGCTTGAATACCCAACAATCCCTGTTGGTGTGGTTGGCTGGCTTTTCGGGGATGCCATGTATCTGGCAAGAGTAGTCGAGTATTCGGTCCAAATTGGACGGACCCGGAGTGGTTCTTTTGAATAGCTTCTTCCGCTGACCGGGTTTAGATCCTCTGAATCCGGCGTTGACTTCCGTATCCTCATTGTTATCGCCGTTAACGCGGCATTTGTTTTTGCTTCGACGCGACCTGCCATTGTGGTCCTTAGTATCCGGACTGCCAGCATTTTTGCTGAGGTTGTTGCTGCGGGCTAGCCAGCTGTCCTCCCCCGCACAGAAGCGGGTCATGAGTGATGTGAGGGCTGCCATGGATTTCGTCTTTTCCTGTCCTAGGTGCCGGGCCAGCCACTCGTCGCGGATGTTGTGTTTGAAGGCTGTGAGGGCCTCAGCATCCGGACAGTCGACGATTTGATTTTTCTTTGTGAGGAACCGTGTCCATAACTGTCTGGACGATTCGTCTGGCTGCTGAATTGTGTGGCTTAGGTCATCGGCGTCTGGTGGTCGCACATATGTGCCTTGGAAGTTGTCAAGGAATGCGGCTTCCAAGTCCTCCCAACACCCAATTGATTCTGCTGGCAAGCTGTTAAGCCAATGCCGAGCTGGTCCTTTAAGCTTGAGTGGGAGATATTTGATGGCGTGGAGATCGTCACCACGGGCCATATGGATGTGAAGGAGATAGTCTTCGATCCAAACCGCGGGGTCTTTTGTGCCATCGTAGGATTCAATGTTCACGGGTTTAAACCCTTCAGGGATTTGATGATCCACTACTTCATCTGTGAAGCATAGTGGGTGTGCGGCGCCTCTATACTGGGCAATATCGCAACGCAACTCAAGAGAGCTTTGTCTACTGTGTTCGGCCCAGCCGGAGTTGCTGTATCCGGCACGACGGAAGTCATCTCGCGTCGTGGGGCGCCCACGTGATCCATAGATCGATCTTGATTGTCTTGCCTTGTCCTCCAATATGTCTCGCAAGTCCGGTGCATTCCCTCGTGGCTTCGTACTTTTCGAGCGGTGCCGGGGTACGGTCCTGGTGGAGCGTCTAGATGGCTCTTTGTCGCGGCCACGAGGTGGTCGGTCTACCGTATTGTGCGGTGGTGATGAAGGTTTATATGCCTCCTCCTCTAATCGGGGGAGCAACTTGCGTTTTGGGTAGCTTTTGGAGGGGCGTTCGAGTTCATACTCTTCGGCCGCCAGGACTTCAGTCCATCTGTCGGCTAGCAGGTTTGATCAGCTTGAAGCTGTTGCTACTTTTTCTTTAGGCTATTTGCCGTGGCCATTAGCCTGCGTTTAAAATGCTCTTGTTCGACGGGATTCTCAGGCACGACGAATTCGTCGTCGTTGAGGCTTGCCTCGTCTCCGGAGGGAGGCATGTAATTATCATCCTCGACCTCTTCGTCTGCCGCTCTCTCGTTGGCTGGCATCTGCATCCTCCTGCGCTGAATCTTGCTGGAGAGGGTTGTCTTCGGCACTCTCTGGGGTGTTATTATCTCTGGTGCCGGAATCTCCATTCTTGCTGTGGCGGGATTTACAGCGGCGCCGCTAACGTCGGCGCTTGGGCTGTTTCTTAGGGGAATCTGCCTCCGCTGCTTCTTCGCCGTTCCCGTCCTTTGGGATGTCCACCATGTATATGTCGTATGATGAGGTGGTCTTCCAGTGCCCCGTAGGTGCTGGTTCTTGGTCGTCTCCGGCATCGTCGTCCATACCATCGATGTCTTCGGAGTCATCGTCTAGCATGTTGGTTAGATCATCGATAGTGGCTACAAAGTGGGTGGTGGGTGGGTTCTGAATTTCTTCGTCGTCCGTATCCCAACCGTCCTGACCACAGTCCGGCCAGGGCTCTCCTGATAGCAAGAGATGCTTTAGCGAATTCAAGATGTCGCCAAAGGGTGAGTGCTGAAAGATGTCCGCAGCGGTGAACTCCATGATCGGAGCCCAATCGGATTTGGTTGGCAGGGGCGCAGGAGGTTCAGAGTCCGGCAAGGAGTCCGGCACCTTGGAGTCACGAGCTTTGCCAGGGATAGCGTCAGTGTTCGGCTCCATCGCCGTAGAGATTGCAGCCCCCGAGGCGGTGTCCAACCACCTATCCTCGATCTGCGCGGTCAGCTCCGAACTAGGGGTCGGAGCGGGCTTATGTGCGGCCTCCAAGGCGCTGTCCGGCGGCAGAGCTAAATCATGCCCATCGTGACAGTGCGGCTCGCTCGGCTGTGGCTCGAGTCCATCGAAGATCAAGTCTCCACGGATGTCGGCCGTGAAGTTTAAGCTTCCAAACCTGACCTGATGGCCAGGGGCGTAACTTTCGATCTGCTCCAGATGGCCAAGCGAATTGGCCCGCAGTGCGAAGCCGCCGAATACGAAGATCTGTCCGGGGAGAAAAGTCTCACCCTGGACTGTGTTGTTGTTGGTTGAAGAAGCCATCAAGCCTATCGGTGTCGACACAGAGGAACTCTCAATGAAAGCACCAATGTCGGTGTCAAAACCGGCGGATCTCGGGTAGGGGGTCCCGAACTGTGCGTCTAGGCGGATGGTAACAGGAGACAAGGGACACGATGTTTTTACCCAGGTTCGGGCCCTCTCGATGGAGGTAAAACCCTACTCCTTCTTGATTGATATTGATGATATGGGTAGTACAAGAGTGGATCTACCACGAGATCAAGGAGGCTAAACCCTAGAAGCTAGCCTATGGTATGATTGTTGTAATGGTTATGTTGTCCTACGGACTAAAACCCTCCGGTTTAAATAGACACCGGAGAGGGCTAGGGTTACACAGAGTCGGTTACAATGGTAGGAGATCTACATATCCGTATCGCCAAGCTTGCCTTCCACGCCAAGGAAAGTCCCATCCGGACACGGGACGAAGTCTTCAATCTTGTATCTTCATAGTCTTGGAGTCCGGCTGATGATGATAGTCCAGCTATCCGGACACCCCCTAGTCCAGGACTCCCTCAAGTCACCAATCATGTATTCAAGCTTTCTCTTCTCTTGCTTTAATTTATCCCTCTCTCCAGTGACTTGGTCCCTCTCCTGGATCACTTGATCTCTCTCTTTTTCTGCCTTAGCCCCGAATACCTGATGAATGCTTGTTACTGTTTTGTCATTCATCTTCCTCTTCTCAAGCTCTGCCCTAAGATCAGCCATAGCAATTTGTGTGCTGCCTAATTGGCTAATTGCATGCTCCTTCTCAGCCACAAGATTAGCAAAATCAAGTTTGAAATTGCTAAGCTCTTTTTCCAACTTCTTCTTCTCTTCCAAAATCTTCAAGTTTTTCTCAGCATTCAGAACATTTTGTCTGAGGTTCTGTTTTGTCTCCTCTTCATACATGCTCCATATCCTAGCTAGGCTCATCTTCATAGCATCAGGCCACTCAGGGTCAACCCACTCCACATAGTTGCAGCTAGGTACTTCCTATGAATTTAAAGCAAACATAATTTCAATTTAAAGCAAACATAATTTTAGTTAACTAATCAAGAAATTCAGCTAACTACTCAGCAAATTTCAGTTAACTAAACATAGCACTTTAAATGGCATACAAATTGACTACTAAAAAATAACTAAAATTTGAGCTTTTTAAACTTTTGACAGTGTGAATGAGTTTGTACTAACCTTCTGGGCACAGGTTAGGAACCTCCTACCAGTATCAACTGATTCAAATGCCACAACCTTCTCAAACAAAGTTCCATGCTGACATGTAAAACTAGGCAAATCTATGGCCAGGCCTCTCCATTCCTCACAGAAAATTGTGGCAGGAGACTAAAATAGATCCAGATTTGGATTCAGAATGAAGAAACAAGAGAAAACCCTAGCTTTTCGTAACCCTAGTAGGAGATGAGCAGGAGATGACCAACCTTGTTGGTAACAGAGTCGTCTCCAGAAGAGCTAGGGAGATCATCCCACGACACCATGGATCTTTGTGGTGCTGGAGAAGAAGAGAAGAACTTTGTGGTGCTGGAGAAGAAGAGAAGAATGGGAATGAGGAACATATACTTGTGGCTGGGGGGAGGAAGATATACTTGTGGCTAGGGGAGGAAGCAAAGGTGGATCTGGTGGTTGTGGACCAATGGCAAACATACAATGCAAGTTGTAGGGTGCCAGTGTGCATTGTTGTGGACCAATCAGTTAGCTGAATATTTGTTCATTTAAGTTCAGTTATATTTTGGCCATATCATACAAGCTCATTTAACTTAATCCTTGTTCAGTTAAGTTCAGTTACATTTTGGGCATATAAATCAAGCTCATTTAACTGAATCTTTGTTCATTTAGTTGATTTCCAATTTGGCCATATCAACCAAGCTAAGACCAAGTGCAATCAACATTGACACTGACCAAGTGCAGTTAACATTGACACTGAACAAATTGGAAGATTCAACATTGACATCATAGATACATCATATCCATTACAACCATACAGCCAAAATAACATCATATCCATTACAGCCATAGATACATATCCAGCAGCTCAGACACCAGCTCAGACAGCCATAGATACTAACATCTCACTTCTTCATAATGAAGATGAAAGACAACACACAAAGAACCACAACACTGGCCATAAGAAGCTTTAGCACTAGAAGGATCTCTCTACCTAATCCAAGAAGCATAGCAACTTGCTACTTGGTAGCAAGGTTTTTCTCACTAGGGCTGCCAAAATTCACCCTGCCTGCAATGCCTCTTCCAGCCAAGGCCCTTCCAGCTAAGTTTCTTCCTTCCATCCACTCAGTCCTCTTCCTCTCAAGATCTTCCCTCCTGTCCTCAGCTGCACCAATTGCATCTACAGCAGCATTACCAACAAGAACTCTAGTTTCAACCAGATGCTGCACATATTCCATCTCCCAGCGCCAGAAATCACAGGTGACCTACAACCAAAGCAATGCAATGTGTGAAAATGACTGACAAAGTGCAGTTAACATGAAAAAATGTTCAGTTAAGAGATCTCTTCACTTAACTCCATTGCACATTCAAGACTAAAATTCAGTTAAGGACTAAAATTCAGTTAAGGACTAAAATTCAGTTAACCATGGCTACTGAGCACATTCAAGACTTCTAATCACATGAATTGCTGAACATTCAGTTAACTTCTAAGCACATCACTGCATGGCTACTGAGCACAGCATGGCTACTGAACAGGGCAGGTGCATGAATCGAACAGAGCAAGACTGAGGCTTACATTGTCGTGGGTGCACTTGTAGAAAACCCAACCATCGTGCTCATCAGTGCTAGAGCGGTAGCACTTGACGGGTTCGCCACAATAGGGGCATCCGACCAGTGGCACCTCAACAGAGCGGCCACGCAGACCAGAGCGGGAGGATCTCGCAGATGACATGCCGGTGGAGCAGATCCAGGCGGTGGTGCCTGCGGCGACAGCGGCGAGAGGTAGCAGCAGATGCAGGCGGCAGAGCAGGCGACGGTGATTAGGGTTCGAGGGGTGAGAGAAGAGGGAGAGGTGCAGGCGCGGTGCGGTGCGGTGCGGGCGCGGTCCGACCAGGTGGGTGCGGGCGCGGTCCGACCAGGTGGGTGCGGGCACGGTCCGACCAGGTAGGTGCGGGCGCGGTCCGACCAGGCGGGGGGATAAACGCAAATTCATCGTTTTTGCAACAAACCCCCTTATTCTCCCGTGCAGCTGAGCTGGCGGTCAAAGCCCGCGTGGACTAGCCAGTCAACAGCCAAGTCAGCGCATACGTAGAGGAAATGGTATTTTGGATTGTAGACGAACACCTGAGACAAGTTGTAGGACTGTATTTCGGGTATTTGCAAGTGCGAGGAGAAATGCGGCCAACGCGACAAGTATGGGGACCTACAGTGAATTTTTCTCTTGTGGGAAATGCATGCCGCCAAACAAGCACGGAGGCTGCACATTCGTCTTGCAATGCACTACTGGTTTGGACTACAAAATTCAAAGTTATAAATTTGTAGGATATTTCTGTAAGATAGAGCCTACGTAGCACTAGCCAACATGCAAAGTGGGCCATGGATCTACAAAAACATAGTCACGTTAAGTGGATCTTTAGTTTTAGCCACGCCTAAGCCGATATTCTGTCAAACACACAAGAAATATGAGAAGATTCTCTTAGGCAAGCCAAAGTGTGGCTAAAAATTAAGCACGAAGGTCAGGCAAGTTTGTAAAAACAATGTGGAAATTATGGTAAACTTAAGCACCACACCCCCGCAAAAAAAAGCCACCAAACAAACAAGCACCCTTTTTCCGATGTGAGGACTCCGATGTTGCCCTCTTGCCTTCACGACAAAACCCTACAATGCTAGCAAGAAAGCAATCCTTCTCAACCCACCAATGAGATCTGGGATCCACCTACTTGTTGGATAAGCATGTAGTGATTCTCCCATATTCTTGACAAAAACCATTATACTAGCTGAATATACATGCAACAACGTTTGAAGAAAAACTGCCAACATGAATCTAGCAAGATTTTCACAAAATATATTTTTCTTCCACATAATACATGGCGTGATTCGAATATGAATGGAACCTTGTAGAATTACTAGCTGCATTTCAAATAGATCGGTCATCAATCATTTTTCTAGCTTTGCTCGGCCGAGTCTTCAATTCAAATTATACATTACCCCAGTTCGAACAATCAAAAAGCTGTTTGTACTAAACGGTTCTGACAAAGTCTTATCCAATTCTTAAAGCACTAACAAGCAACAGTATATATTAAAAAAATAAGGGAAAGCACAAGGATAACAAAACAAGCCTGGCAAGTGGCAAGAGATAATTTCCCACAAATTAAGCATGCATTTAGCATGAAACCTAAATCCACCAAATATAAGTAGAAAGTGCAGGCGTACAATAGTTGCTCCCAACATACATAGAAGTAGGATAAATGCCATCATCAGGCGACAGAAATGCAGCATTTAGTTCTACATCATCATAATGAAGTTCTAGTAAATCAAGCATCAAAAGGAAGTAACAAAATGCATAGACTCGTTGAACTTCAGCACCTACAGCTTGCCTTCGGTACCTTCTCCCACGTACAGAGAGGAGAATGCTAGTAAGCGCCGCAGGGGTGCTGATGATGAACTCGACGCACTTGGCCTTGAGGTGCGAGCAGTTGTGCTGCTCAGCTAAAGCCAGAGTTGTTGTTGCCGTGTCGACCGTGATGCCACTGGAGAGCTTACCCTCACAAATGACTTTGAGCCTGCCAAGTCCGTACCTGTCAGCACTCACGAGAAGATGCTGAGCCATCGGCGCCACGGCTTCCAGCTCTTGATCAAGTTCAGGCACGGTGTCAGTGTAGATGTGAAGAGTATTGAATTCTGAATATGTATTAGGGCCTCAAAGGGATGTTTATATAAGTTACAAAACTTGGGGGCCAAGGATAGTAGAGATAGATTACAATTTGAACTACCAAATATACAAACCGAAGATATACTCTAATACCCCCCCGCAGTGTCAACATCCGGTGTAACAATGTTGAGACTGGATCGAATGCCAGTGAATGCTGCAGTAGGGAGCCCCTTGGTGAAAATATCAGCAAATTGCGCAGTGGTAGGAACATGAAGCACACGGACCTCGCCAAGAGCCACTTTTTCACGAACAAAATGAATATCAATCTCGATGTGCTTGGTGCGTCGATGCTGAACAGGATTGGACACCATGTAGACTGCAGAAATATTGTCGCAATACACAATAGTTGCACGCTCGATTGGTCAATGAAGCTCAACCAAAAGCTGACGGAGCCACACCGCCTCGGCCACAGAATGAGCAACAGACCTGTATTCAGCTTCTGCAAATGATCTGGAAATTGTAACCTGCCTTTTGGAAGACCAAGAAACAAGATTGTCACCCAAATAAACACAAAAGCCGGATGTAGATCGTCGAGTATCTGGGCAACCCGCCCAGTCTGCATCAGAATAAACTGTCAAGCTTGTGGGAGAGGAAGAATTAAGGAGAAGACCATGATCAATAGTGCCTTTGAGATACCGAAGTATTCTCTTGACATGAGAATAATGAGGAACACGAGGATCATGCATATATAAGCAGGCTTGTTGAACAGAATAAGATATATCAGGGCGAGTGAGGGTGGCATACTGGAGAGCACCAGTGATACTGCGATATAGAGTAGGATCAGAAAAGGGTTCACCGTCGGCCGACAACTTAGTACCAACGTCGACCGGCGTACGACAAGGTTGACAGTCAGTCATCCCTGCACGAGAGAGCAAATCAAGAATGTACTGACGTTGAGATAGAAAGAGTGTAGATGAAGTGCGGGAAACAGTGATCCCAAGAAAGTGATGAAGAGGACCGAGATCAGTCATGGAAAATTCACAATTAAGAGAAGATATAATGTGTTGTAAAAAGGAATCAGAAGAGGCAGTGAGAATTATGTCATCAACATATAAGAGAAGATAGGCAGTATGGGAGGAGGAATGAGAAATGAAGAGAGATGAATCAGATTTAGACGCAGTAAAACCTATTGTGTGAATAAAGGTGGTGAAGCGATGAAACCAAGCACGAGGGGCTTGTTTAAGACCGTACAGAGATTTGTGAAGAAGACAAACATAATCAGGAGAAGAGGAATTCTCAAAACCCGAAGGTTGTTGACAATAGACAGTTTCATTGAGAGTGCCATGGAGAAAGGCATTTTTAACATCTAACTAATGGATCGGCCAAGATGAGGACACAGCGAGACTGAGAACAACACGAATGGTACTAGGTTTTACAACTGGAGAAAAAGTCTCATCAAAATCAACACCGTGTTGCTGAGAAAACCCATGACAAACCCAACGAGCTTTATAACGAGCGAGAGTACCATCAGCATGAAATTTGTGACGGAAAACCCATTTGCCGGAAACAACATTGACACCGGGTGGTTTGGGAACGAGAGTCCAGGTGTTATTTTGCTGAAGAGCATGAAACTCATCACGCATAGCAGAGTGCCAAAGAGGATCGAGAAGAGCACGTTTATAAGATGTAGGAATAGGGGAGATAGTGGGAATGGTAGTGAGGTTAAGACGTCATGTAGGGAGGTGAAAGCCACGCTTACCACAAGTGCACATGACATGATCATTGACCGGAGGTATGATAGGAACGACATTAGATGGAAGAGGCGGTGTGGAGGAAGAAGTGGTGGATGGAGAAGCAGTTATTGGGGATATAGAAGTGGGAGGAGAGGAAGCTGATGTCAAAGTGGGAGTGGTGGGCGTTGAAGGCTGTGGTGTGTTGGAAATATGCCCTAGAGGCAATAATAAAAGCATTATTATTATATTTCCTTGTTCATGATAATTGTCTTTATTCATGCTATAATTGTGTTATCCGGAAATCGCAATACATGTGTGAATAACAGACATCAACATGTCCCTAGTGAGCCTCTAGTTGACTAGCTCGTTGATCAACAGATAGTCATGGTTTCCTGACTATGGACACTGGATGTCATTGATAACGAGATCACATCATTAGGAGAATGATGTGATGGACAAGACCCAATCCTAAACATAGCACAAGATCGTATAGTTCGTTTGCTAGAGTTTTCCAATGTCAAGTATCTTTTCCTTAGACCATGAGATCGTGTAACTCCCGGATACCGTAGGAGTGCTTTGGGTATGCCAAACGTCACAACGTAATTGGGTGACTATAAAGGTAGACTACGGGTATCTCCGAAAGTGTCTGTTGGGTGACATGGATCAAGACTGGGATTTGTCACTCCGTATGACGGAGAGGTATCACTGGGCCCACTCGGTAATGCATCATCATAATGAGCTCAGAGTGACCAAGTGTCTGGTCAAGGGATCATGCATTACGGTACGAGTAAAGTGACTTGCCGGTAACGAGATTGAACGAGGTATTGGGATACCGACGATCGAATCTCGGGCAAGTAACATATCGATAGACAAAGGGAATAGCGTACGGGGTTGATAGAATCCTCGACATTGTGGTTCATCCAATGAGATCATCGTGGAGCATGTGGGAGCCAACATGGGTATCCAGATCCCGCTGTTGGTTATTGACCGGAGAGTCGTCTCGGTCATGTCTACTTGTCTCCCGAACCTGTAGGGTCTACACACTTAAGGTTCAGTTACGCTAGGGTTGTAGGGATATGTATATGCAGTAACCCGAATGTTGTTCGGAGTCCCGGATGAGATCCCGGACGTCACGAGGAGTTCCGGAATGGTCCGGAGGTAAAGATTTATATATGGGAAGTCCTGTTTCAGGCATCGGGACAAGTTTCGGGGTTATCGGTATTGTACCGGGACCACCGGAAGGGTCCCGGGGGTCCACCGGGTGGGTCCACCTGTCCCGGGGGGCCACATGGGCTGTAGGGGGTGCGCCTTGGCCTAATGGGCCAAGGGCACCAGCCCCACATAGGCCCATGCGCCTAGGGTTTGAAAGGGGAAGAGTCCTAGGAGGGGAAGGCACCTCCTAGGTGCCTTGGGGGGGAGGGAAACCCCCCTTGGCCGCCGCACCCCCTAGGAGATTGGATCTCCTAGGGCCGGCCACCCCCCATTGTCCCTCCTATATATAGTGGGGGAGAGGAGGGACTTCACACCTGAACGCATTGGCCTTTGGTTGCCTCCTTCTCCCTCCCCAACACCTCCTCCACCTCCATAGTGCTTAGCGAAGCTCTGCCGGAGTACTGCAGCTCCATCAACACCACGCCGTCGTGCTGCTGCTGGTGCCATCTCCCTCAACCTTTCCTCCCTCCCTTGCTGGATCAAGAAGGAGGAGACGTGGCTGTTCCGTACGTGTGTTGAACGCGGAGGTGCCGTCCGTTCGGCGCTGGTCATCGGTGATTTGGATCACGTCGAGTACGACTACATCATCACCATTCTTTTGAACGCTTCCGCTCGCGATCTACAAAGGTATGTAGATGCATCTAATCACTCGTTGCTAGATGAACTCCTAGATGATCTTGGTGAAACGAGTAGGAAAATTTTTGTTTTCTGCAACGTTCCCCAACAGTGGCATCATGAGCTAGGTCTATGCGTAGTTCTTCTTGCGTGAGTAGAACACAATTTGTTGTGGGCGTAGATTTGTCAACTTTCTTGCCGTTACTAGTCCTTTCTTGCTTCAGCGGTATTGTGGGATGAAGCGGCCCGGACCAACCTTACACGTACGCTTACGTGAGACCGGTTCCACCGACTAACATGCACTAGTTGCATAAGGTGGCTGGCGGGTGTCTGTCTCTCCCACTTTAGTTGGAGCGGAATCGATGAACAGGGTCCTTATGAAGGGTAAATAGAAGTTGACAAATCACGTTGTGGCTTTAACGTAGGTAAGAAGACGTTCTTGCTAGAACCCTAATTCAGCCACGTAAAACTTGCAACAACAATTAGAGGACGTCTAACTTGTTTTTGCAGCAAGTGGTTTGTGATATGATATGGCCAAAGTTGTGATGAATGATGAATGATCTATATGTGATGTATGAGATGTTCATGCTATTGTAATAGGATTCACGACTTGCATGTCGATGAGTATGACAACCGGCAGGAGCCATAGGAGTTGTCTTTATTCTTTTAATGACCTGCGTGTCATCGAGAAACGCCATGTAAATTACTTTACTTTATTGCTAAACACGTTAGCCATAGTAGTAGAAGTAATAGTTGGCGAGCAACTTCATGGAGACACGATGATGGAGATCATGATGATGGAGATCATGGTGTCAAGCCGGTGACAAGATGATCATGGAGCCCCAAGATGGAGATCAAAGGAGCTATATGATATTGGCCATATCATGTCACGTTTATTATTTGATTGCATGTGATGTTTATCATGTTTTGCATCTTGTTTACTTAGAACGACGGTAGTAAATAAGATGATCCCTCACAATAAATTCAAGAAGTGTTCCCCCTAACTGTGCACCGTTGCGACAGTTCGCTGTTTCAAAACACCACGTGATGATCGGGTGTTTTATTCAGACGTTCACATACAACGGGTGTAAGACAGATTTACACATGCAAACACTTAGGTTGACTTGACGAGCCTAGCATGTACAGACATGGCCTCGGAACACAGAAGACCGAAAGGTCGAGCATGAGTCGTATAGAAGATACGATCAACATGAAGATGTTCACCGATGTTGACTAGTCCGTCTCACGTGATGATCGGACACGGTCTAGTTTAACTCGGATCATGTAATACTTAGATGACTAGATGGATGTCTAATCTAAGTGGGAGTTCACTAATAATTTGATTAGTTGAACTTAATTATCATGAACTTAGTCTAAAATCTTTGCAATATGTCTTGTAGATCAAATGGCCAACGTAGTCCTCAACTTCAACACGTTCCTAGAGAAAACTAAGCTGAAAGACGATGGCAGCAACTATACGGACTGGGTCCGGAACCTGAGGATCATCCTCATAGCTGCCAAGAAAGATTATGTCCTACAAGCACCGCTTGGTGACGTACCCGTTCTCCCTGCAGAACAAGATGTTATGAACGCTTGGCAGGCACATTTCGATGACTACTCCCTCGTTCAGTGCGGCATGCTTTACAGCCTAGAGCCGGGGCTCCAAAAGCGTTTTGAGAGACATGGAGCATATGAGATGTTCGAAGAGCTGAAAATGGTTTTCCAAGCTCATGCCCGGGTCGAGAGATATGAAGTCTCCGACAAATTCTTCAGCTGTAAGATGGAGGAAAACAGTTCTATCAGTGAGTACATACTCACTATGTCTGGGTTGCATAACCGCTTGACTCAGCTGGGAGTTAATCTCCCGGATGATGCGGTCATTGACAGAATCCTCCAGTCGCTTCCACCAAGCTACAAGAGCTTTGTGATGAACTTCGATATGCAGGGGATGGAAAAGACCATTCCTGAAGTATTTGCTATGCTGAAATCAGCAGAGGTAGAAGTCAGGAAGGAACATCAAGTGTTGATGGTCAATAAAACCACTAAGTTCAAGAAAGGCAAGGGTAAAAAGAACTTCAAGAAGGACGGCAAGGAGGTTGCCGCGCCCGGCAAGCAAGCTGCCGGGAAGAAGCCAAAGAATGGACCCAAGCCCGAGACTGAGTGCTTTTATTGCAAGGGAAGCGGTCACTGGAAGCGGAACTGCCCTAAGTACTTAGCGGATAAGAAGGCCGGCAAAACGAAAGGTATATGTGATATACATGTAATTGATGTGTACCTTACTAGTGCCCGTAGTGGCTCCTGGGTATTTGATACCGGTGCAGTTGCTCACATTTGTAACTCAAAGCAGGGGCTGCGGAATAAGCGGAAACTGGCAAAGGACGAGGTGATGATGCGCGTCGGGAATGGTTCCAAGGTCAATGTGATCGCCGTCGGCACGCTACCTCTGCATCTCCCTTCGGGATTAGTTTTAAACCTTAATAATTGTTATTTAGTGCCAGCTTTGAGCATGAACATTGTATCGGGATCTCGTTTAATTCGAGATGGCTACTCTTTTAAATCTGAGAATAATGGTTGTTCCATTTTTATGAGAGATATGTTTTATGGTCATGCTCCTATGGTGAATGGTTTATTCTTTATGAATCTCGAACGTGATGCTACACATGTTCATAATGTGAGTACCAAAAGAAGTAAGGTTGATAATGATAGTCCCACATACTTGTGGCATTGCCGCCTTGGTCACATAGGTGTCAAACGCATGAAGAAGCTCCATGCTGATGGACTTTTAGAGTCTCTTGATTATGAATCATTTAACACGTGTGAACCATGCCTTATGGGTAAAATGACCAAGACTCCGTTCTCAGGAACAATGGAGCGAGCAACCGACTTATTGGAAATCATACATACTGATGTGTGCGGTCCGATGAGTGTTGAGGCTCGCGGTGGCTATCGTTATGTTCTCACCCTCACTGATGATTTAAGTAGGTATGGGTATATCTACTTAATGAAACACAAGTCTGAAACCTTTGAAAAGTTCAAGGAATTTCAGAGTGAGGTTGAAAATCAACGTGACAGGAAAATCAAGTTTCTACGATCAGATCGTGGAGGAGAATACTTGAGTCACGAGTTTGGGGGCACACTTAAGAAAATGTGGAATAGTTTCACAACTCACGCCGCCTGGAACACCTCAGCGTAATGGTGTGTCCGAACGTCGTAATCGCACTCTGTTAGATATGGTGCGATCTATGATGTCTCTTACCGATTTACCGCTTTCTTTTTGGGGCTATGCTTTAGAGACTACCGCATTCACTTTAAATAGGGCTCCGTCGAAATCCGTTGAGACGACACCATATGAATTATGGTTTGGAAAGAAACCTAAGCTGTCGTTTCTAAAAGTTTGGGGATGCGATGCTTATGTCAAGAAACTTCAACCTGAAAAGCTCGAACCCAAGTCGGAAAAATGCGTCTTCATAGGATACCCAAAAGAAACTATTGGGTACACCTTCTACCTCAGATCCGAAGGAAAGATCTTTGTTGCCAAGAATGGGTCCTTTCTGGAGAAAGAGTTTCTCTCGAAAGAAGTAAGTGGGAGGAAAGTAGAGCTTGATGAAGTATTACCTCTTGAACCGGAAAATGGCGCAACTCAAGAAAATGTTCCTGAGGTGCCTGCACCGACTAGAGAGGAAGTTAATGAAAATGATCAAGATACTTCTGATCAAGCCCCTACTGAAATTCGAAGGTCCACAAGGACACGTTCCGCACCAGAGTGGTACGGCAACCCTGTCTTGGAAATCATGCTGTTAGACAATGTTGAACCTTCGAACTATGAAGAAGCAATGGCGGGCCCGGATTCCGACAAATGGCTGGAAGCCATGAAATCCGAGATAGGATCCATGTATGAAAACAAAGTATGGACTTTGACTGACTTGCCCGTTGAGAGGCGAGCCATAGAAAATAAATGGATCTTTAAGAGGAAGACAGACGCGGATGGTAATGTGACCATCTATAAAGCTCGGCTTGTCGCTAAGGGTTATCGACAAGTTCAAGGGGTTGACTACGATGAGACTTTCTCACCGGTAGCGAAGCTGAAGTCCGTTCGAATCATGTTAGCAATTGCCGCATTCTATGATTACGAAATATGGCAAATGGACGTCAAAACGGCATTCCTTAATGGTTTCCTTAAGGAAGAATTGTATATGATGCAGCCGGAAGGTTTTGTCGATCCTAAGAATGCTGACAAAGTGTGCAAGCTCCAACGCTCGATTTATGGGCTGGTGCAAGCATCTCGGAGTTGGAACATTCGCTTTGATGAGATGATCAAAGCGTTTGGGTTTACACAGACTTATGGAGAAGCCTGCGTTTACAAGAAAGTGAGTGGGAGTTCTGTAGCATTTCTCATATTATATGTAGATGACATACTTTTGATGGGAAATGATATAGAACTCTTGGACAGCATCAAGGCCTACTTGAATAAAAGTTTTTCAATGAAGGACCTTGGAGAAGCTGCTTATATATTAGGCATCAAAATCTATAGAGATAGATCGAGACGCCTCATAGGTCTTTCACAAAGCACATACCTTGATAAGATATTGAAGAAGTTCAATATGGATCAATCCAAGAAGGGGTTCTTGCCTGTGTTGCAAGGTATGAAATTGAGCTCAGCTCAATGTCCGACCACGGCAGAAGATATAGAAGAGATGAGCGTCATCCCCTATGCCTCAGCCATAGGTTCTATTATGTATGCCATGCTGTGTACCAGACCTGATGTAAACCTTGCCGTAAGTTTGGTAGGAAGGTACCAAAGTAATCCCGGCAAGGAACACTGGACAGCGGTCAAGAATATCCTGAAGTACCTGAAAAGGACTAAGGAAATGTTTCTCGTTTATGGAGGTGACGAAGAGCTCGTCGTAAAGGGTTACGTCGACGCTAGCTTCGACACAGATCTGGATGACTCTAAGTCACAAACCGGATACGTGTATATTTTGAATGGTGGGGCAGTAAGCTGGTGCAGTTGCAAGCAAAGCGTCGTGGCGGGATCTACATGTGAAGCGGAGTACATGGCAGCCTCGGAGGCAGCACATGAAGCAATATGGGTGAAGGAGTTCATCACCGACCTAGGAGTCATACCCAATGCGTCGGGGCCGATCAAGCTCTTCTGTGACAACACTGGAGCTATTGCACTTGCCAAGGAGCCCAGGTTTCACAAGAAGACAAGGCACATCAAGCGTCGCTTCAACTCCATTCGTGAAAATGTTCAAGATGGAGACATAGAGATTTGTAAAGTACATACGGACCTGAATGTAGCAGATCCGTTGACTAAACCTCTCCCTAGAGCAAAACATGATCAACACCAGAATTCCATGGGTGTTCGATTCATCACAATGTAACTAGATTATTGACTCTAGTGCAAGTGGGAGACTGTTGGAAATATGCCCTAGAGGCAATAATAAAAGCATTATTATTATATTTCCTTGTTCATGATAATTGTCTTTATTCATGCTATAATTGTGTTATCCGGAAATCGTAATACATGTGTGAATAACAGACATCAACATGTCCCTAGTGAGCCTCTAGTTGACTAGCTCGTTGATCAACAGATAGTCATGGTTTCCTGACTATGGACACTGGATGTCATTGATAACGAGATCACATCATTAGGAGAATGATGTGATGGACAAGACCCAATCCTAAACATAGCACAAGATCGTATAGTTCGTTTGCTAGAGTTTTCCAATGTCAAGTATCTTTTCCTTAGACCATGAGATCGTGTAACTCCCGGATACCGTAGGAGTGCTTTGGGTATGCCAAACGTCACAACGTAACTGGGTGACTATAAAGGTAGACTACGGGTATCTCCGAAAGTGTCTGTTGGGTGACATGGATCAAGACTGGGATTTGTCACTCCGTATGACGGAGAGGTATCACTGGGCCCACTCGGTAATGCATCATCATAATGAGCTCAGAGTGACCAAGTGTCTGGTCACGGGATCATGCATTACGGTACGAGTAAAGTGACTTGCCGGTAACGAGATTGAACGAGGTATTGGGATACCGACGATCGAATCTCGGGCAAGTAACATATCGATAGACAAAGGGAATAGCGTACGGGGTTGATAGAATCCTCGACATCGTGGTTCATCCGATGAGATCATCGTGGAGCATGTGGGAGCCAACATGGGTATCCAGATCCCGCTGTTGGTTATTGACCGGAGAGTCGTCTCGGTCATGTCTGCTTGTCTCCCGAACCCGTAGGGTCTACACACTTAAGGTTCAGTTACGCTAGGGTTGTAGGGATATGTATATGCAGTAACCCGAATGTTGTTCGGAGTCCCGGATGAGATCCCGGACGTCACGAGGAGTTCCGGAATGGTCCGGAGGTAAAGATTTATATATGGGAAGTCCTGTTTCGGGCATCGGGACAAGTTTCGGGGTTATCGGTATTGTACCGGGACCACCGGAAGGGTCCCGGGGGTCCACCGGGTGGGTCCACCTGTCCCGGGGGGCCACATGGGCTGTAGGGGGTGCGCCTTGGCCTAATGGGCCAAGGGCACCAGCCCCACATAGGCCCATGCGCCTAGGGTTTGAAGGGGAAGAGTCCTAGGAGGGGAAGGCACCTCCTAGGTGCCTTGGGGGGGAGGGAAACCCCCCTTGGCCGCCGCACCCCCTAGGAGATTGGATCTCCTAGGGCCGGCCACCCCCCCTTGGCCCTCCTATATATAGTGGGGGAGAGGAGGGACTTCATACCTGAACGCCTTGGCCTTTGGTTGCCTCCTTCTCCCTCCCCAACACCTCCTCCACCTCCATAGTGCTTAGCGAAGCTCTGCCAGAGTACTGCAGCTCCATCAACACCACGCCGTCGTGCTGCTGCTGGTGCCATCTCCCTCAACCTCTCCTCCCTCCCTTGCTGGATCAAGAAGGAGGAGACGTGGCTGTTCCGTACGTGTGTTGAACGCGGAGGTGCCGTCCGTTCGGCGCTGGTCATCGGTGATTTGGATCACGTCGAGTACGACTACATCATCACCATTCTTTTGAACGCTTCCGCTTGCGATCTACAAAGGTATGTAGATGCATCTAATCACTCGTTGCTAGATGAACTCCTAGATGATCTTGGTGAAACGAGTAGGAAAATTTTTGTTTTCTGCAACGTTCCCCAACAGTGGCATCATGAGCTAGGTCTATGCGTAGTTCTTCTTGCGTGAGTAGAACACAATTTGTTGTGGGCGTAGATTTGTCAACTTTCTTGCCGTTACTAGTCCTTTCTTGCTTCAGCAGTATTGTGGGATGAAGCGGCCCGGACCAACCTTACACGTACGCTTACGTGAGACCGGTTCCACCGACTAACATGCACTAGTTGCATAAGGTGGCTGGCGGGTGTCTGTCTCTCCCACTTTAGTTGGAGCGGAATCGATGAACAGGGTCCTTATGAAGGGTAAATAGAAGTTGACAAATCACGTTGTGGCTTTAACGTAGGTAAGAAGACGTTCTTGCTAGAACCCTAATTCAGCCACGTAAAACTTGCAACAACAATTAGAGGACGTCTAACTTGTTTTTGCAGCAAGTGGTTTGTGATATGATATGGCCAAAGTTGTGATGAATGATGAATGATCTATATGTGATGTATGAGATGTTCATGCTATTGTAATAGGATTCACGACTTGCATGTCGATGAGTATGACAACCGGCAGGAGCCATAGGAGTTGTCTTTATTCTTTTAATGACCTGCGTGTCATCGAGAAACGCCATGTAAATTACTTTACTTTATTGCTAAACACGTTAGCCATAGTAGTAGAAGTAATAGTTGGCGAGCAACTTCATGGAGACACGATGATGGAGATCATGATGATGGAGATCATGGTGTCAAGCCGGTGACAAGATGATCATGGAGCCCCAAGATGGAGATCAAAGGAGCTATATGATATTGGCCATATCATGTCACGTTTATTTTTTGATTGCATGTGATGTTTATCATGTTTTGCATCTTGTTTACTTAGAACGACGGTAGTAAATAAGATGATCCCTCACAATAAATTCAAGAAGTGTTCCCCCTAACTGTGCACCGTTGCGACAGTTCGCTGTTTCAAAACACCACGTGATGATCGGGTGTTTTATTCAGACGTTCACATACAACGGGTGTAAGACAGATTTACACATGCAAACACTTAGGTTGACTTGACGAGCCTAGCATGTACAGACATGGCCTCGGAACACAGAAGACCGAAAGGTCGAGCATGAGTCGTATAGAAGATACGATCAACATGAAGATGTTCACCGATGTTGACTAGTCCGTCTCACGTGATGATCGGACACGGTCTAGTTTAACTCGGATCATGTAATACTTAGATGACTAGATGGATGTCTAATCTAAGTGGGAGTTCACTAATAATTTGATTAGTTGAACTTAATTATCATGAACTTAGTCTAAAATCTTTGCAATATGTCTTGTAGATCAAATGGCCAACGTAGTCCTCAACTTCAACACGTTCCTAGAGAAAACTAAGCTGAAAGACGATGGCAGCAACTATACGGACTGGGTCCGGAACCTGAGGATCATCCTCATAGCTGCCAAGAAAGATTATGTCCTACAAGCACCGCTTGGTGACGCACCCGTTCTCCCTGCAGAACAAGATGTTATGAACACTTGGCAGGCACGTTTCGATGACTACTCCCTCGTTCAGTGCGGCATGCTTTACAGCCTAGAGCCAGGGCTCCAAAAGCATTTTGAGAGACATGGAGCATATGAGATGTTCGAAGAGCTGAAAATGGTTTTCCAAGCTCATGCCCGGGTCGAGAGATATGAAGTCTCCGACAAATTCTTCAGCTGTAAGATGGAGGAAAACAGTTCTGTCAGTGAGCACATACTCACTATGTCTGGGTTGCATAACCGCTTGACTCAGCTGGGAGTTAATCTCCCGGATGATGCGGTCATTGACAGAATCCTCCAGTCGCTTCCACCAAGCTACAAGAGCTTTGTGATGAACTTCAATATGCAGGGGATGGAAAAGACCATTCCTGAAGTATTTGCTATGCTGAAATTAGCAGAGGTAGAAGTCAGGAAGGAACATCAAGTGTTGATGGTCAATAAAACCACTAAGTTCAAGAAAGGCAAGGGTAAAAAGAACTTCAAGAAGGACGGCAAGGAGGTTGCCGCGCCCGGCAAGCAAGCTGCCGGGAAGAAGCCAAAGAATGGACCCAAGCCCGAGACTGAGTGCTTTTATTGCAAGGGAAGCGGTCACTGGAAGCGGAACTGCCCTAAGTACTTAGCGGATAAGAAGGCCGGCAAAACGAAAGGTATATGTGATATACATGTAATTGATGTGTACCTTACTAGTGCCCGTAGTGGCTCCTGGGTATTTGATACCGGTGCAGTTGCTCACATTTGTAACTCAAAGCAGGGGTTGCGGAATAAGCGGAAACTGGCAAAGGACGAGGTGACGATGCGCGTCGGGAATGGTTCCAAGGTCAATGTGATCGCCGTCGGCACGCTACCTCTGCATCTCCCTTCGGGATTAGTTTTAAACCTTAATAATTGTTATTTAGTGCCAGCTTTGAGCATGAACATTGTATCGGGATCTCGTTTAATTCGAGATGGCTACTCTTTTAAATCTGAGAATAATGGTTGTTCCATTTTTATGAGAGATATGTTTTATGGTCATGCTCCTATGGTGAATGGTTTATTCTTTATGAATCTCGAACGTGATGCTACACATGTTCATAATGTGAGTACCAAAAGAAGTAAGGTTGATAATGATAGTCCCACATACTTGTGGCATTGCCGCCTTGGTCACATAGGTGTCAAACGCATGAAGAAGCTCCATGCTGATGGACTTTTAGAGTCTCTTGATTATGAATCATTTAACACGTGTGAACCATGCCTTATGGGTAAAATGACCAAGACTCCGTTCTCAGGAACAATGGAGCGAGCAACCGACTTATTGGAAATCATACATACTGATGTGTGCGGTCCGATGAGTGTTGAGGCTCGCGGTGGCTATCGTTATGTTCTCACCCTCACTGATGATTTAAGTAGGTATGGGTATATCTACTTAATGAAACACAAGTCTGAAACCTTTGAAAAGTTCAAGGAATTTCAGAGTGAGGTTGAAAATCAACGTGACAGGAAAATCAAGTTTCTACGATCAGATCGTGGAGGAGAATACTTGAGTCACGAGTTTGGGGCACACTTAAGAAAATGTGGAATAGTTTCACAACTCACGCCGCCTGGAACACCTCAGCGTAATGGTGTGTCCGAACGTCGTAATCGCACTCTGTTAGATATGGTGCGATCTATGATGTCTCTTACCGATTTACCGCTTTCTTTTTGGGGCTATGCTTTAGAGACTACCGCATTCACTTTAAATAGGGCTCCGTCGAAATCCGTTGAGACGACACCATATGAATTATGGTTTGGAAAGAAACCTAAGCTGTCGTTTCTAAAAGTTTGGGGATGCGATGCTTATGTCAAGAAACTTCAACCTGAAAAGCTCGAACCCAAGTCGGAAAAATGCGTCTTCATAGGATACCCAAAAGAAACTATTGGGTACACCTTCTACCTCAGATCCGAAGGAAAGATCTTTGTTGCCAAGAATGGGTCCTTTCTGGAGAAAGAGTTTCTCTCGAAAGAAGTAAGTGGGAGGAAAGTAGAGCTTGATGAAGTATTACCTCTTGAACCGGAAAATGGCGCAACTCAAGAAAATGTTCCTGAGGTGCCTGCACCGACTAGAGAGGAAGTTAATGAAAATGATCAAGATACTTCTGATCAAGCCCCTACTGAAATTCGAAGGTCCACAAGGACACGTTCCGCACCAGAGTGGTACGGCAACCCTGTCTTGGAAATCATGCTGTTAGACAATGTTGAACCTTCGAACTATGAAGAAGCAATGGCGGGCCCGGATTCCGACAAATGGCTGGAAGCCATGAAATCCGAGATAGGATCCATGTATGAAAACAAAGTATGGACTTTGACTGACTTGCCCGTTGAGAGGCGAGCCATAGAAAATAAATGGATCTTTAAGAGGAAGACAGACGCGGATGGTAATGTGACCATCTATAAAGCTCGGCTTGTCGCTAAGGGTTATCGACAAGTTCAAGGTTTTGTCGATCCTAAGAATGCTGACAAAGTGTGCAAGCTCCAACGCTCGATTTATGGGCTGGTGCAAGCATCTCGGAGTTGGAACATTCGCTTTGATGAGATGATCAAAGCATTTGGGTTTACACAGACTTATGGAGAAGCCTGCGTTTACAAGAAAGTGAGTGGGAGTTCTGTAGCATTTCTCATATTATATGTAGATGACATACTTTTGATGGGAAATGATATAGAACTCTTGGACAGCATCAAGGCCTACTTGAATAAAAGTTTTTCAATGAAGGACCTTGGAGAAGCTGCTTATATATTAGGCATCACAATCTATAGAGATAGATCGAGACGCCTCATAGGTCTTTCACAAAGCACATACCTTGATAAGATATTGAAGAAGTTCAATATGGATCAATCCAAGAAGGGGTTCTTGCCTGTGTTGCAAGGTATGAAATTGAGCTCAGCTCAATGTCCGACCACGGCAGAAGATATAGAAGAGATGAGCGTCATCCCCTATGCCTCAGCCATAGGTTCTATTATGTATGCCATGCTGTGTACCAGACCTGATGTAAACCTTGCCGTAAGTTTGGTAGGAAGGTACCAAAGTAATCCCGGCAAGGAACACTGGACAGCGGTCAAGAATATCCTGAAGTACCTGAAAAGGACTAAGGAAATGTTTCTCGTTTATGGAGGTGACGAAGAGCTCGTCGTAAAGGGTTACGTCGACGCTAGCTTCGACACAGATCTGGATGACTCTAAGTCACAAACCGGATACGTGTATATTTTGAATGGTGGGGCAGTAAGCTGGTGCAGTTGCAAGCAAAGCGTCGTGGCGGGATCTACATGTGAAGCGGAGTACATGGCAGCCTCGGAGGCAGCACATGAAGCAATATGGGTGAAGGAGTTCATCACCGACCTAGGAGTCATACCCAATGCGTCGGGGCCGATCAAGCTCTTCTGTGACAACACTGGAGCTATTGCACTTGCCAAGGAGCCCAGGTTTCAGAAGAAGACAAGGCACATCAAGCGTCGCTTCAACTCCATTCGTGAAAATGTTCAAGATGGAGACATAGAGATTTGTAAAGTACATACGGACCTGAATGTAGCAGATCCGTTGACTAAACCTCTCCCTAGAGCAAAACATGATCAACACCAGAATTCCATGGGTGTTCGATTCATCACAATGTAACTAGATTATTGACTCTAGTGCAAGTGGGAGACTGTTGGAAATATGCCCTAGAGGCAATAATAAAAGCATTATTATTATATTTCCTTGTTCATGATAATTGTCTTTATTCATGCTATAATTGTGTTATCCGGAAATCGTAATACATGTGTGAATAACAGACATCAACATGTCCCTAGTGAGCCTCTAGTTGACTAGCTCGTTGATCAACAGATAGTCATGGTTTCCTGACTATGGACACTGGATGTCATTGATAACGAGATCACATCATTAGGAGAATGATGTGATGGACAAGACCCAATCCTAAACATAGCACGAGATCGTATAGTTCGTTTGCTAGAGTTTTCCAATGTCAAGTATCTTTTCCTTAGACCATGAGATCATGTAACTCCCGGATACCGTAGGAGTGCTTTGGGTATGCCAAACGTCACAACGTAACTGGGTGACTATAAAGGTAGACTACGGGTATCTCCGAAAGTGTCTGTTGGGTGACATGGATCAAGACTGGGATTTGTCACTCCGTATGACGGAGAGGTATCACTGGGCCCACTCGGTAATGCATCATCATAATGAGCTCAGAGTGACCAAGTGTCTGGTCACGGGATCATGCATTACGGTACGAGTAAAGTGACTTGCCGGTAACGAGATTGAACGAGGTATTGGGATACTGACGATCGAATCTCGGGCAAGTAACATATCGATAGACAAAGGGAATAGCGTACGGGGTTGATAGAATCCTCGACATCATGGTTCATCCGATGAGATCATCGTGGAGCATGTGGGAGCCAACATGGGTATCCAGATCCCGCTGTTGGTTATTGACCAGAGAGTCGTCTCGGTCATGTCTGCTTGTCTCCCGAACCCGTAGGGTCTACACACTTAAGGTTCAGTTACGCTAGGGTTGTAGTGGTATGTATATGCAGTAACCCCGAATGTTGTTCGGACTCCCGGATGAGATCCCGGACATCACGAGGAGTTCCGGAATGGTCCGGAGGTAAAGATTTATATATGGGAAGTCCTGTTTCGGGCATCGGGACAAGTTTCGGGGTTATCGGTATTGTACAGGGACCACCGGAAGGGTCCCGGGGGTCCACCGGGTGGGTCCACCTGTCCCGGGGGGCCACATGGGCTGTAGGGGGTGCGCCTTGGCCTAATGGGCCAAGGGCACCAGCCCCACATAGGCCCATGCGCCTAGGGTTTGAAAGGGGAAGAGTCCTAGGAGGGGAAGGCACCTCCTAGGTGCCTTGGGGGGGGAGGGAAACCCCCCTTGGCCGTCGCACCCCCTAGGAGATTGGATCTCCTAGGGCTGGCCACCCCCCCCCCCTTGGCCCTCCTATATATAGTGGGGGAGAGGAGGGACATCACACCTGAACGCCTTGGCCTTTGGTTGCCTCCTTCTCCCTCCCCAACACCTCCTCCACCTCCATAGTGCTTAGCGAAGCTCTGCCGGAGTACTGCAGCTCCATCAGCACCACGCCGTCGTGCTGCTGCTGGTGCCATCTCCCTCAACCTCTCCTCCCTCCCTTGCTGGATCAAGAAGGAGGAGACGTGGCTGTTCCGTACGTGTGTTGAACGCGGAGGTGCCGTCCGTTCGGCGCTGGTCATCGGTGATTTGGATCACGTCGAGTACGACTACATCATCACCGTTCTTTTGAACGCTTCCGCTCGCGATCTACAAAGGTATGTAGATGCATCTAATCACTCATTGCTAGATGAACTCCTAGATGATCTTGGTGAAACGAGTAGGAAAATTTTTGTTTTCTGCAACGTTCCCCAACATGGTGAAGGAGAAGTGGGCGGTGTGGAAGGCTGCTGTGGTGGTGATTGTTGCTCCGGGACAATAGGGGTAGGAGCTAGACGAGGGAGGAGAGGAGATGAAGAATGAACAAAGGAAGGTTGGGTGGTAGAGGATGTTTGTGTAGCAGCGTAGGGAAAAGTATATTCGTCAAAGACGACGTGACGAGAAATAATGACACGACCGGAGGAGGGATCAAAGTAGCGAGAGCCCTTATGATCATCGGAGAGACCAAGATAAATGCAGGGTAAAGAGCGAGGTTCTAGCTTATGAGAAGTTGTAGAAGTGATGTTGGGAAAACAGAGACAACCAAAAACGCGAAGAGAAAGATAGTCGGGATGGGAAAGAAAGAGGGATTGAAAGGGAGTGTAGAGAGGACATGTTTTAGTTGGTCTAATATTGAGAAGAAGTGTGGCAGTGCATAATGCTTCAACCCAAAAACGGGGAGGAAGAGAAGCTTGAATAAGCAAGGTGCGAAGTATATCATTGATGGAACAAAGAGATTGTTCTGCTTTGCCATTTTGAGGAGATGTATAGGGGCAAGAAAAGCGAAGAAGGATGCCGTGAGAAAGAAAGAAAGTGCGATTGCGGGTATTATCAAATTCTCGTCCATTGTCACATTGAATAAAGCGTATGGGAAGACCAAAGTGGGTGAGAACATACTGACGAAAATTGAGAAAAATTGGGTGTACATCGTACTTGGCTCGGAGAGGAAAGGTCCAAACATAATGGGAATAATCATCAAGAATTACAAGATAGTATTTGTAACCAGAAACACTAGGAATTGGAGATGTCCATAGATCACAATGTAGCAATTCAAAAGGAAAAGTACTAATAGTAGAGGATGTACCAAAAGGTAATCTAACATGTTTGCCACATTGACAGGCATTACAAAGAGAGGAATCATGAGGGACACTAGAACTAGGGATACTAAATTCCTGTAACAATGATGACAGTGTAGCTTTATTAGGATGGCTAAGCCAACGATGCCATAGATGAACTGATGCAAGCATGGCGCGAGGAGTGGAAGTGGGGGCGCCATGAAGAGGATAAAGATCACCGGTGCTATTGTACCGAGCTAGAACCTCCCCCGTTGTCAGATCCTTCACAGATAAACCAAAAGGGTCAAAGGCCACAATAACTTGATTATCAATGGTAAACTGACGAACGGAGATAAGATTAGTAATTAAGGATGGAACTACAAGAATATTACGTAAGAGAAAATTTTTGGAAGAATAGGGGATGTAAGAATCACCGGTGCAAGAAACAGGAATAGTAGAACCATCACCAATGGTAATGGAAGAAAAAGAAGAAGGGAAACAAGCTGACAAAAAATTCAGAGTTGAAGACATATGCGTAGATGCACCAGAATCGAAAATCCAATCCGTACCTTCGTTGTTGAGGGTGAAATTGTTCATGGCGGCGATAAAAGCAGCCTGATCCCAGCTTGGCGATGTTGTCGTAGGAGAGGGAGCAGGCATGTTCATTGGTGCATGCTGCCCGTATGCGTACGGTGACGGAGCCGAAGGAGCACCAGGTGCATAGGGAACCAGGGCGTAGCCGGGCGGAATCATGGGGGCACCGGGCGTGGTCGGTGTAGTAGTGGCGGTGTAGACGTGAGCCGGCGGTCGGGGTCCGAGGAGACCAGGTGAGCCGGTGGCAGGACGATGGCCCGGGCTCCAGGCGCCCGTGTATGCTGGAGGAGCGCCGTAAGGAGACGGAGCAGACCAAGGCATGGGCCACGCCTGAACCTGCCCGGTCCAGGGATCTTGCTGCTGGTGCCATGCTTTTGGAGTAGATGCCGTTGGAGTAGATGCCGGTGTAGACGATGATTGAGGGAGTCCTGGACTAGGGGGTGTCCGGACAGCCGGACTATCATTATCCGCCGGACTCCAAGACTACGAAGATACAAGATTGAAGACTCCGGCTCATGTCCGGATGGTACTTTCCTTGGCGTGGAAGGCAAGCTTGGCGATACGGATATGTAGATCTCCTACCATTGTAACCGACTCTGCGTAACCCTAGCCCTCTCCGGTGTCTATTTAAACCGGAGGGCTTTAGTCCGTAGGACAACATACATTACAACAATCATACCATAGGCTAGCTTCTAGGGTTTAGCCTCCTTGATCTCGTGGTAGATATACTCTTGTACTACCCATATCATCAATATTAATCAAGCAGGACGTAGGGTTTTACCTCCATCGAGAGGGCCCGAACCTGGGTAAAAACATCGTGTCCCTCGTCTCCTGTTACCATCCGCCTAGACGCACAGTTCGGGACCCCCTACCCGAGATCCGCCGGTTTTGACACCGACATTGGTGCTTTCATTGAGAGTTCCTCTGTGTCGTCACCGATAGGCTTGATGGCATCTTCAACCAGCAACGCTGTCCAGGGTGAGACTTTTCTCCTCGGACAAATCTTCGTATTCGGCGGCTTCGCACTGCGGGCCAATTCACTTGGCCATCTAGAGCAGATCGAAAGCTACGCCCCTGGCCGTCAGGTCAGATTTGGAAGCTTAAACTTCACGGCCGATGTCCGCGGAGACTTGATCCTCGACGGACTCGAGCCACAGCCGAGCACGCCGCACTGTGACGATGGGCATGATCTAGCTCTGCCGCCGAACAGTGCCTTGGTGGCCGCACACGGATCCGCTTCGGCCATTAGCCCGGAGCCGATCGCCCAGATCGAGGGTCGGTGGATAGGCGCCGCCCTGGGGGCTTCAACATCCACGGCGATGGAGCCGAACACTAATCTTGTCCCATGCGAAACTCGTGATTCCGAGGCACCGGACTCCGAACCTCCCGTGCCCCTACCAATCGATCCGGATTGGGCGCCGGTTATGGAATTCACCGCCGCGGACATCTTCCAATGCTCGCCTTTCGGCGATATCTTGAATTCACTAAAGCATCTCTCGTTATCAGGAGAGTCCTGGCCGGATTATGGCCAGGATGGTTGGGATACGGACGACGAAGAAATTCAGAGCCCACCCACCACCCACTTTGTAGCCACTGTCGACGATCTAACCGACATGCTAGACCTTGACTCCGAAGACATTGACGGAATAGACGACAATGCTGGAGACGAACAAGAAACAGAGCCTATAAGGCACGGGAGGACTACCTCGTCACATGACATATATATGGTAGACACCCCAAAGGAGAGCGATAACGAGGATCAACGGGCCGCGGCAGAAGATGACCACGCCGATAAACGACCAAAATGGCGGCGCAGGCGCCGTCCTAAGTACCGCCTCGACAACAACGCTCCCAAAGAGCCCGCAATACGGCAGGGCTCACAAGCGGACGACGAACACGCAGATAAGCAACCGTCCGACCATGACGAGTCAGATAATCAGTCCAGGCCAGATGAAAACAACAGTGCGGACGACCTCACGCCGGACACACCGCCGGAGAGCAAGAACCTTCAGAAAAGACTCGTCAGTACTACAAAAAGCCTGAAGAAGGAAAAACGGAGGCTCAAAATAGCGGAAGACACACTCAGAATGAGATGGAGCAAAGTGCTCAAAACCACAGATAAGTACGGCAATGGCCACCAATCAAAGAGCTACCCGAAGCGCAAGCTACTACCAGAATTCGACGAGGAGGCCATAGAGCCCCCACTGTCCAAAAATAAAGGGGCTGTCTGGCTGGATAGACGGCCAGATGATAGGCCAAATTCTGACAGCGGCGCCCCACATAAACCAACCAACGAACTTGGAAGGATAGATGGCCCAGCCAGATCCATCTACGGGCCAAAGGAGAAGGCCCCAGGAAGCAAGGCAACACGTCAAGTGTCCGATGATAGCGGCACACACAAATACAGGGGCGCCGCACACCCACTATGTTTCACTGACGAGGTGCTGGACCATGAATTCCCAGCAGGATTTAAACCCATAAACATAGAAGCCTACGATGGAACAACATACCCTGGAGTCTGGATAGAAGATTACATATACGTATGGCCAGAGGAGATGATCTCCACGCCATAAAATACCTACCCCTCAAGCTCAAAGGGCCAGCCCGTCATTGGCTTAAAAGCCTCCCAGAAAATACTGTTGGAAGTTGGGAAGAGCTCGAGGACGCGTTTAGAGCAAATTTTCAAGGGACTTATGTCCGCCCTCCGGATGCAGATGACCTAATTCATATAACTCAACAGCCCGGAGAGTCAGCGCGGAAATTCTGGAACAGGTTCCTTACAAAAAAGAACCAAATAGTCGACTGTCCGGACGCCGAAGCCTTAGCAGCTTTCAAGCACAATGTCCGAGACGAATGGCTCGCCAGGCACCTCGGTCAAGAGAAACCAAGGACAATGTCCGCACTAACAAGCCTCATGACCCGCTTCTGTGCGGGCGAGGATAGCTGGTTAGCACGATGCAGCACCAGCGACCCAAATACATCAGAGACAAGACATGGAAACGGAAAATCACGGCGCAGAAAAGAACAGCGCCGGAATAAAGAGAAAAGCCCAAAGAGCGCGGCAGTCAACGCCGGATTCAAAAGCTCGCAGCCCAATAATAAAACACAGCCTCTTAAGGATGACAGTAACGAATTGTCCAACTTAAACAAAATTTTGGGTCGGATATGCCAAATCCACAGTACCCCCGGAAGGCCTGCAAATCACTCCCACAGGGATTGTTGGGTTTTTAAACAGTCCGGCCGGCTAAATGCCGAACACAAGGGGCTCGACGCGTCAACGAAGAAGATAAACCCCACCAGCAGAGCACCGGAAAACAAAAGACTTTCCCACAAGGGGTCAAAGCAGTAAACTCACTTCATGTGATACTACGGAAAAATAGTGCGGCACTTTCTAAAAAGAGCTTCGCGCGGTCCAACCCAGCAGACCGTAGAGATTGGATATCAAAACCAATCACTTTCGACCACCTGGACTATTCCAGAAGCGTTCGAAATGCGGGACGGACTCCCCTGATATTGAATCCCATAATAGATGGATTGCAATTTACTAACGTCCTAATGGACGGAGGCAGTGACTTAAACCTGCTATATTCAAACACAATCCGTAGGATGGGGATAGACCCTACCAAAATTCGACACAGCCGCACTTCCTTCAAAGGAGTGACGCCAGGCCATTACGCCAAGTGCACAGGCTCCATATTACTAGAAGTCGTGTTCGGATCGCCGAACAATTCTCGACGCGAAAAATTAATTTTTCATATCGTCCCATTTGAAAGTGAATATCAAGCACTCTTGGGACGAAAGGCTTTTGTCCGCTTCAACGCCATATCGCATTACGCATCTCTTACACTCAAGATGCCCGGACCGCGTGGCGTAATTTTAGTGCGAGGGTCACTTAAAAGACCCCGGACTTGGATAGACGAATCCAGCGTCAGTGGGCTAGGGGCTCCCTAGCCGCATACCCCTTCACAGGGGGCTGCACGCACAAATCACTGCGGGTTCATACAAACCCCGCTTTAATTATTTATATTTCTAATATTTTTCGCACAAACTGTTTTTAAAACTAAACGTTCCTCTCTTTTTACAGATGAACAACGTGCATACCCGTCCAGGATAACGGCGCAACGGGGATAGAGGCGCAGACGTGCAGTAGGGACCCGTTGTGAGGATTCTTTTCAGATTAAGACCCTGCGTAAACCTTTTTTACTGTCTCTTGTTGTTATTCTCCCTTGGTTTCTTCCTATAGCCAAAGCGGAGCCTGACGTTTTGGCATCGGCCGCGTCAGAAGACCATGCCCGTACCAGGACACTAGGGGCTTAGGGCATCGTTCTGCCCATTATTATAAAGACCGAACACCTTAGGGAGTGTTCGGCGTCTCGAGTTAGGCATTATATGCATCAGCTCCGAATCATGTCTTTGGTCAAATGTTGGGTTTGCCCGGCTCCTGTGTTTTGCTGCCTTACGTTCCGTATCATCGGCTAACGCGGCACCAGGAGAACTACTGCGATTGTGCCCCAGTTCGGCTGGGCGAGAACCTCAATAGAGAAAGCCGAAAACTGACTGTCATGATGCAGCGAGAGACTGGTCAACCACTCGATCGACTATCGGAATGTTTAGAATTCCCCGCTTTGACGAAGGGCCGTTTCCCGGTCAGGCACACGTGCTCCGACTTCGGAGAAGGGCGATGCCACCAGGGGCTATATCGTAGCCCCACCCTCGAGCTCCACTGGCTAAGTGAAAGTGATAAAGCATTATAGTCCGGATTGCCTCATTCGCTACGCTACCACCTCCTTTTAACAGGACCGAGACGTCGGATTAAGTGTGAAAACGCGCTATTTTTGCGAACACCCTAGCACCTTGTGCGTGGGGGCTGAAGCCGAAGACTGCCATCTTTCAAGTTATACACAAGTATACGTAAACGGCCGCACATGAGAAGTTTTACTACTTGGACGCACAAGTATAAAAAGCAGTTATAACATAATCATCGATTTACAAGCTAATGCGTTCATTTGAACGCTACATTCTTTGAGCAATGCGACTCTATTACACGAGCGCCACGCATAACTTCCCCGAAATAGTGTTCGGCAGGGAGCCGGTTTTCAACCGAACCCTGGGCAGCAACAGCGGTGGCGTCCATCTCTGGACAATGCGCCTTTACACGGGCAAGAGCCATCCGCGCGCCCTCTATACAGGCCGACCGCTTCATCTCCTTTATATGCGGCACCGCTCCAAGGAATTGTTGTAATAAGCCAAAGTAGCTCATCGCCTTGGACCTCTCTGGCCAGACATGGGCCACGATGTCAGTCATGGCAAGTCCGGACAATCTATTTAGCTCGGCCCATTCGGCCAACTGGTCTGTCAATGGAAGTGGGTGATCTGGACTGTGGAATTGAGACCAATATAGCTCTTCCGTCTCGTGATCCTTCTGGCTCCGGAAGTGCTTAATGGCATCGGCCGCACTTGCAGCTAAGTCCATATACGGATCCTCCGGACTCCACAGCCGCTCAAATTGAGCATACTTTCCATCCATAAACCAGCGACGCAGCAGAAAAGGTTTGCCAGCCACGATCTCTCCGGCCTGGCGCAGTCCCTCCTTCATAGCCCGCATTGCAGAGCGGGCATCCTTGGCTTCGGCGGTGGCCTTCTTCAGGTCTTCCCGCTCCGATAAGCGCTCCTTTTCAAGAGCCTCATTGCGGTCGGCAGCATCCTTTACTTTCATGGCCAATTCGGCCACCTCGGCCCTGCTTAGGCAGTGCGCAGCCTTCTCGGCTTTCAACTCCTCGGCCGCCCTCGAGGCAGCCGCTTCACTCCTTCGGGCTTGCTCCTTAGATCGAGCAAGTTCGGCCCGAAGGCCCTCCACAGCAGCAGCACCGTCTGTACAAACAGCATATAATTTATCAAAGGAGGACTTCGACCCCCTTAATAAAGCGACTGCGGAGAACTCTTTTACCTTGCGACTCGTCAAGTCGCCTGTTGACAAGTGCGATGTCCGCATCTGCCAAGTCAAATTGCCGATTTAACTCGGCAAACTCACTAGTCCGGCTAGCCCCCGGACTATCCGCCACCTGCATAGATCCTCGGTACGCTGTCGTTTCCGACAACCTACCGAGTCTCAGGGGCTACTATCTATACAGGGTGCATTTTTTATATGCAAAACTGTTAAAAGACAAAGGGGTGCGTCATTCTCGCATACCTCAAATCCCGCCAGCAAACTCATGGCGGCATTATGCAATTCGCTCTCAGCGTACGAAATCCTTCCAATCACCATACGCATTAACGCACGGTGATCTTCTGAAATGGACGCCCTCTCAAGCAGATTCCTCAGTTCTCCCAGCCGGACACTAGTAGGTGCCGAACTCTCTGGCCCCTCCGGACTCGGGGATACCCTCCGTGATGACACTTCGGGCTCGCCTGCCTCATCTGGCGGCGCTGCGGACGGAGGCGTATCGCTCTCCATCATCTCCGGAAGAAGGTCCCCCGAAGATGAACTCATCTGAGAAGGCTGCAGATCCGAACAGCAATATAAATATTTTGGTTATCCACAGAAGCACAAATGAAGGTATTTCCTTACTAATTAACTCCCTCTTTCATACTCACGGCTCGCTGGAGGGCCGATCCTTTGATGATGATTGTGCGTCCGGATTCTTTCCGGGCGCCGGACCCCCCGGGGAAGATCTCTTCCCATGCTTAGGGGCTTTGGCCTCCGGATCTTCGGAGGCGGTCCTCTTCTCCCCCTGAAGGGAGGGGTTCTTGCTTCCTCCCTCTTCAGTCGCCCCTTTGGGCGAAATATTAGCTCCTCTATTTTCCCCGTCGCCCCCTTCTGCGGGCGCAACCTCCAACATTCTGACCAGCACGGGCTCCTGTGCGGTCTCTGGGAGGGGGGCCGGACACCTTATCAGCCTTGATCGCACCACCCATTCCTGTAAAGAACAAAGGGTCAGGAGGCGAACTCTAGAAAGGCACATAAACAGAATGTCCGGACTCTGAGCTACTTACCTGAGTATCCGGGCGATCGCGGCTTAGGCCTGCATCCTCGGCTAAATCCGGACACGCCACCTGCGGTCCGAAGAACAACTTGTACATCTCCACGGGTGTCGCACCCATGAAGTGTTGGAGAATCCGAGGTCCCTCCGGGTTGAACTCCCATAGATGGAGAGGACGGCATTTGCAGGGCAGAAGATGCCTGATTAGCATAACCTGCATCACCTTGATCAGGTCGATCTCCCTCGCTTGGAGATCTCGAATCCGGCCCTGCAGTGAAGGCACGTTTTCGGACGGCCCCCAATTGAGCCCTTGGTTGACCCACGACATCAGTTGGCGTGGAGGTCCCGGGCGGAATAAGGGCGGCGGCTTTTGCCTGCTGCCCCTTGGAGCGGTGATATAGAACCACTCCTGCTGCCACGGTCCAAGTTCCTCTTGGAAGGAACCCTCGGGCCACGGGGCATCGACCTTTTTGCTTATGGTCGCCCCGCCGCACTCCGCTTGACGCCCCCCGATCATCTTCGGCTCCACCTTTAAGGTCTTCAGCCATAGGCCGAAGTGGGGAATGAAGCAGAGGAAGGCTTCGCAGACGATAATGAATGCGGAGATATGGAGGATGGACTCCGGAGCCAAGTCGTGAAAGTCCAGCCCATAGTAGAACAGGAGCCCCCTCACGAAGGGATCCGTCGGGAAGCCTAAACCTCGACGGAGGTGGGATACGAAAACGACGTATTCACCGGGCTCGGGGGCTGGCACAGCCTGCCCTTGGGCAGGCAACCTATGCGAAACCTCGTAGTCCAGGTACTTTGCCTCACACAACTTCAATATGTCCTCCTCCGTGACGGAGGAGGGCATCCACCGGCCCTGGAGGTCGGAGCCGGACATGATTGAGGATCCGAAGCGCTCGAATCTGAGGCTCTGGGTGTTGGAACTGGGAGCGGGGAAGAGATTCGATGTGAGATTGAAGAACAATGGCGAGCCTTGGTCCTCTTATAAAGGGGAAGAAATACCAAGGGCCGTCTCCGTGACCGTTTGGGATTCCCCTTCGATAGAGGAGGCGTGGCGACGGGAGCGGTTGGGTTACCCACGCACGTATTGATGAGAATCCTGGAATAAGGGGAACACGATCTCTACTTCGACAAAACGTGCCAAGGAAACCGCTTCGCTAAATGTGCTGAGGTGGTATAGTAATTCAAACAAAGGCCTTGTGGCGGTGTGATGTCACGCCGCATAATACGTCAGCAGATTGAACTAAGTGTACATTTTATTCTCTCTACGGTGGAATGTGGAATTTATTTTGCAGAGCCGGACACTATCCTGGTGTTCATGATCTTCTCTGGATTATTCAAGGGAGGAACCCGCCTTGCAATGCCGAACATTATGCACGCCGGACTTATCGTCATTGAAGACTGGTTCAGGGGCTACTGAGGGAGTCCTGGACTAGGGGGTGTCCGGACAGCCGGACTATCATTATCCGCCGGACTCCAAGACTACGAAGATACAAGATTGAAGACTCCGGCTCGTGTCCGGATGGTACTTTCCTTGGCGTGGAAGGCAAGCTTGGCGATACGGATATGTAGATCTCCTACCATTGTAACCGACTCTGCGTAACCCTAGCCCTCTCCGGTGTCTATATAAACCGGAGGGCTTTAGTCCGTAGGACAACATACATTACAACAATCATACCATAGCTAGCTTCTAGGGTTTAGCCTCCTTGATCTCGTGGTAGATCTACTCTTGTACTACCCATATCATCAATATTAGTCAAGCAGGACGTAGGGTTTTACCTCCATCGAGAGGGCCCAAACCTGGGTAAAAACATCGTGTCCCTCGTCTCCTGTTACCATCCACCTAGACGCACAGTTCGGGACCCCCTACCCGAGATCCGCCGGTTTTGACACCGACAATGATGATGCCGAGGAGCTGGCCGAGCAAGGCTGGGGCGGCCGGTAGACGGGATTCTTCCCGCGGTAGTTAGGGCTCGGGCGCCAGCCTGGAGGCGGCTGGACAGGGGCCGCCGACGGAGTGGATGGAGCTGGCGCCGAAGACTTGGTGGTGGCGTGAAACACTTGCGGACGAGTGGCCTTGCGAGCTTGATTCTGAGCCTCGAGCTGAAGGAGAGAGCGCACCTCGCCGAAGGACGGGTAGGGCCGCAACATGGGGATGAAGGCCACCTGTTTCTCGAATTGCTCGCCAAGACCAACGAGAAGGGCGTTTATAAGAACGCGGTCGTCGACGTGATCACCAAGTTGCCGGAGTTCATCACCGATCGACTTGATCCGCTGGCAGAAGACGGTGACCGGGGAGTCTCCTTGGGTGATGGTGCGGAGCTCGGTGTGAAGAGCGTTGATGCGGGCGTCGGAGTTGTCTTGAAACAGTTGTTGGAGGGCGGCCCAAAGATCGGCTGTAGTGGCGTCGTCGTTGGAGACAAGATTGAAAAGCTCGGTGGAGATCCGAGTATAAATCCATTGGATGATCGTAAGATCGTCCTTCACCCAACGAGAATTGGCAAGCTACGGGACAGAGGATGGATGAATATGGTGGCGTAGACCGCAACGACCAAGGTGGATGTGGAAGAGATGGCGCCAATGGTAGTAATTGTGGGCAGCTAGATCAAGCGAGATGGGTATGAACGGCGCAACATCGGCAATTGTAGCTGCTAGAGAGATTGGTGGTGGCGGAAGGGCATATTGGTGGTGGGTAAGGGAACTAGGGTTGGAGGAGGAAGAAGAGGCAGAAGGCGATCTGGCGGCGTTGAACTCGGCCGCGGTTAAGAGAGGCCGCGCCGGGAGAGGTGGAGGGGCCGGCGGAGAGGCCATGATGAGGGGATAACCTAGGCGACGGATACCATGAAGAGTATTGAATTCTGAATATGTATTAGGGCCTCAAAGGGCTGTTTATATAAATTACAAAACTTGGGGCCAAGGATAGTAGAGATAGATTACAATTTGAACTACCAAATATACAAACCGAAGATATACTCTAATAAGATGAAGTGCAGCATGGCCTTGAATGCTGCCGGCTCCATGTCCTCGACCAGAACGAGTCGAGATCTTGCCTCCCTCATGTTCCCGAAGAACTGAGCCATCAGGACAGGGGACCTTGCGGCGAGAATGAGCTTGTGAGCGACTCACCACGGACAAATAACGTGAAGTCGGCTCCCGTCCCGATCCGCAGCAGCTCACCAAGGTGCTGGTGCAAGTTGGAGGTCGGCACGGGCACCGTGGTTGCCACATCCTGCTGTTCCTTCATAACTATGATGGTGGTGCACCGCACAATCAAGTAATCATCCTGGGGACAAGCCGGCGCCGGTAGAGATGATTTTTGCACGAGCTTGAGTCGATTTGAGCAGTCTGCATGGCGATTGAACACATGTGACACCCTCGTTTCAGAGTGTGGCATATTATCCTCCACCCCCGGATGTTCCAGAAACAGCTTAGGCTCGCCATCACAGCGCCAGTGCGGGGTTCACTCAGTAGCTTAAGCCTGAGTTCTACCCAATCGAAAAAACAACTAGGCGGGTAGCAATGGATTTCCCACTCGTACCCGTCGACATCCCACCTGGATTTGATGCAGTTATCATGGCGCCCAAGGGTCACGGAGACAACGTTGAAACCGTCGATCTTGAACCTCCGCACAGAGCGCACAGTGTCGGTGAGGTTTGTGCAGGCATTAGCCATGGATAAATCTGGAGAAGTGGAGGCTGGGGAGGCTGGGGAAGTGGAGAAGTGGAGGTTGGGGTTGAGCAAAATGGTGGAGCAGGGTAACCTTCAAAAGTTAAAACCAGGGAGCCTTTGGCCCTGTTTGGTTCATAAGTCCTAGGACTTTTTTTAGTCCCAACTTATAAGTCCCAAGTCCCTAAAAAGTACCTACCTGTTTGGTTCTTGGGACTTATAAGTCCCTATAAGACTATATTGTAACTATAAATCCCTATAAGACTCTCTTTGAGAGTCTTATTTCATAAGTTCCAAATGCCCACTTTAAGTCCCTATAAGTCTCTTCTGTTTGGTTTAGATGAGACTTATAGGGACTTTTTTAAGTCCCTATACCAATAAGTCTCTGGAAACAAACACCCTCTTTGTCTCCTTGGGTAAAGAGACCGGCGTGCATACCATTGGACCATTGTGCGGTGCATGTTGGAAACAAGCGATATCAATGAACACAGAATACCAGTGCGGAATTGCTGTGCGTACGATGAATAGTGCATACGATTTTCGTACGACGTGATCCCGCTCATCCGTGCGATTCATCGAACGGCTGCTGTGGCTGTCGTACGTAAATCGTACAAAGATTCATCGTATGTGTATACCAGTGATCACCGTGCACGACCACCAGCTGCTCCGTTTGCCTTCCCGATGAGTCGTACGCAGTGGCCTACACACCCACATCGGGCGGCTCGATCTCAAAGCGGAGCAGTGCGCGTGCAGCCATGGACTCCATGGGGTTTCAAGTAGTACTATACTTCTCTTGCTAAGAAAAGCTAATCGGTTCGGTGTCACGGTGTTCCTATATGGTACTTCATACGCACAGCTGTGTAGTGCAGTGCAGCGCACCCGTACTAGTCAACGTTAAGTATGGATGGTTTTCACAACTAGCTGGCCGAGATAAGCTAGTATACTCCATGTACTTTCATCAGTGGCGGGGCAAAATCAAGCCGCAGATACCTTACAGTTCAACAAAAAGAGGCAACTCGTTGTGACATGCATGCAGACAGGCAGCAGGAAACATGACCATACTATGCTGGCTTGTGCATCAGATCAAGGAAAAGATAATGGACATGCTCAGATTCGACCAACACAGGGCTCTCTATTATTGTAAAATCGCTGGCCTTTTTTTCGAAACAGAGGCAAAAGATTTGCCACGTCGATTAATTAAGAAGAAGAGAATTGTCCAGTTAATTAACGAAAAACCAGGCGAAAACTGATACAAACAACCGAAAGGTGTACTACTCACACAACATGAAACACTGTGACCGCACATGTGGCCCTCCCAATGCACTACAACCGGAACCCTCGACACTTATACAACACAACAAAGCTTCACACAAGAACACCGACCACGATAAAACCGAAGCACCCTCCATCTTGAAATCGCGGGCGTCTTCCGGATGACACCACCCTTCTTGCTTTTGTTTCTCTTTGCTTTCTCCCTATTGGGTTTCTTCTTGAGGAGGTAGCCACTTGTGTTGCCGGATCCAGGTTGATCAGCCACCCATTTGTCAAGAAAGTCATAGAACTCATTGTACTTCTTGATGTAGTTGTCATCAACCAAGGGGCTCCTACTAGGGGCAAGCACCAACAAACCAGCCACATCGACATCATCGACCCGAGGAACCCCCAACACGACATCCTCCACCACAGGAACCATCGACACAATGGACTTCGGCGCCTCTAGTTGATAACACGACAGAGGCAAAACATGCCCCACACACAGGGTCGTCAACGAGTCCACCTCAAACCGCTCCAAGGACAAAGGCGAAGCAGGACTCGAACATATATCCCGAAGCTCGGGCATAAGCTGCGGCACCGGAACCGCAAGCACGGCGATGGACTCGCTCACAGCGGTAGGCACACGGACGAAGCAAACATCAACGATGAATTGTCCCGAAGACGAGGGGAGTAACAACCATAGGGCTCTGCTCCTCCGTCCTCCGTGGAGCCAACAAGGGGTGGTGGCGTCTGTGTGGCCAGAAACGTAGCCGGCACAAAGGAGAGCCTGCTCAAAGCAGCCTCCGCCTGCTCTAGAAAGCTCTCGATTCGTGTCTGCCAGCCTTGAAGCAACTCAGTCTGATCAGCCAGAGCGGTCTGAATCACCGCAATGGATGAGGATGCCGGGCTAGCGGATGCAGAAACCATAGATGCCCAAGATCCACGACGAAGCGCAATGTAGGGAAGTGTGGATTTTAATTGGGCCTCTTTTGGAGCATGAGGTTGACAATGATGGGTGCCGAGGCAAGAGACAGGCGGGGCGGCAAGACGTGCCAGCGAGCTGGGAGGACGCCATAGGTTGCAGCAGTCACGAGCACGATGACCGTTCTCCAAGCAACCAGAGCATCGGAAGGGATCTCTGCAAACCGCCGCACGGTGTCCAGGGACGAGGCATCTGCAGCATCGACCATGGAGCCAGGCGGGGATAGGCCGGTGAGCCAGAGTTGAGGCCGGCGACGCCGAACGACACCGGCTCCCCATCTTCACCCATCCCTGGTCCGAAGACGCCTCAGGAGCAGCAGCCGGATCGCTCACCCCACTGGAGCACCTGGCAGCCAACAGCCGTCAGCGGGGCGAGCTCGTTGTCATCGTCAATGCTACGGACGTCGTCGACAAGGGGAGCCCACGACACAGCCAATGGCGGCTGCGGGGTCCGTACAACGGCGTCGGGGGCTGCACCTGAATCAGGGCCAACAAAGGGAGCTCTACCAAGACCATTGTCTTCAGCAGCAGCGACAGGCGGCGTCGTAGGCGTGGAGTCGCCAGGCTCAGATCGGAGCTGGCCCGCGTCTTGGTTGTGGAGGGCCGCAGCGGTTGCAGGCGTCCCCGCACGGCCGGGTCGGACTTGCGGAAGGCAAGCAAAGTCGCAGCGGCGCGGTCCACAGGCCGTTTTTCGAATCCTCAACAAGTGCATAATCGCATTGCTTGCCTTAAGCCTTCACCAACCAAAGCCCCTGACGATATGCACCTCTGTTGCTCTGTTATTGTTTGGCAGACTCAAATCCAGAGAAACGGTCGTATAAGAAGGTGCAAAGTAGTACATCCACGTGTCAGTAGCCCAACTGCACCCTGAGTTTGTCACGAGAGCCTTGTCCGCGAAATAGTCAGACAATAATAATCCAAGAGTAGTCTATAATCGATCATACAAAAGCAAAACGTGTAAACTGTTTCCAAACTTAACCAGGAGGCCATTTCATCTGCCTTCCGCCAAGCACATGCACATACAGTGCCTATTCCGAAAAGTGTCAATGGAGGACCAGCTCCACGGAGCTTGGTATTTAAATACCCTTTTATACAGATATGTATACAACGTATGTGTAAAAAATTATAATATCATACTTTCACACGTGGCGCAAAAAAGGGCAAATATATATTTCTATATGGGACGAATTTTTCTGTTGTTGGGCTAGAATTTTGTTTTTTGGTGCAGCCTACAAATCTCAATATTTTCAAACGAAAATTCACACATTCATACTGAACGCATATAAGTTTCCATGGGAAATTGTTCAACTTTTTGAAACTTTTAAATATGTTTTGTAAGTTTTTAAAAAAAATTGATCAAGCGGCACAAGCACACATCAGGGGGTAGCTGCCACCCACGGTGATCTCGCCTCACACAACCGGAAGGGGGGCGGGGGCGGGGGTTGCGACTCACAGTATGAGCATTGAGCAGACCGCGAGAGGTCCAGCAGCCAGCTAGGAGCAGCATCCCAACTAGCAGCGGTCCGATGGCAGTATGGGCAACAAGAAATCGAGCATTGCATCTCTGGTTAATTGCGAGTCTGCCACCATAGGTAATCTCATCTTTTTTTCCCCTGAATTTTGAGTTTACTATTATATGCAGGCCAAAGACCTTGCAGCAAAGCAATTGAGCAACAACGAAAAACTCAAAACTCAATTAACACAAGGGTATTGTGTTATGGCACGCGGTATGCTACTCTAGCGCCAAATAAATTTTCCTACCCCGCAATCAAGATCATACTGCTGGGTATATATCATGTGATCAGGTTTTACCACTAGGTCCATCACACGATATATGGGTGTGCGAAGTGGCGACGACAGTCGTGGTGGGAGAAAAATGATCAACCCTCAAAGGTGCACCCCGCTCCCCTTTATATAGACCTCCATGGTGGGCTCAACACTTGAGACCCACTAGGAGTCTACGTCCAATTTGCACTCGGATCCAATCTGAATTGGTTGTAGCCCCTTAAATGTGACCCTATAAGTTCACATACACATAGACATGATCTGATTCGATAGTTGTTAGCGGCTCCTAGCAGAACATGTCAACTCACATGTGTGCATAAAGTCATTCGACGAACCTCGACAATGTGTTATATGGAACATTCCTTTTGCCTCATGATAGATGTTGTCGAGCGCAAGGTGAGTACTTGTCACCCCTGTGGCATCTCTTCTCGAAACCATGATACATATTGTTGAACTGGGCTAACTCTTAAGCCAAGTCACACGGCCATGCTTTCTAAATATGATCACTCGAGAGGGCCCAGAAACGTGTTTCCAATAGGAGGGGCAAATCTCAACTTGGTCAGCCATGCCTCACAGCATGTCTCATGGCTCACCTGGAAGCTACCTTATGACTACCCAATTACAAAGTATCGTTTGATAGACCCTAGGTGATTCAATCCTCATCCCGAGAACATGCGCGGACATCAGGTCCAGGACATAACATATACATCGTACTTCAGAATAACAAATGACAATATCTCGCAAGTGGGTTTGTCCCACTCGGTGATCTCCATCTCAAGTCCATACAATTGGTTTAGCCTCATATAAGTCATATATGAGAAGTTCACAAGCATCATACAAGTCATATAAGAGATGTTTGTAAACAACATAAGAAGTTCTTCGCTGGCACTAGGCATGAGTGCATAAGATCAACCTTGTAGACATGGCCTCTACTGTTGTGGAGGAGAAGGAGGATGGCCAAAAAACACACCACATGTTCAGTAAGTTTCCGTGGTTATTTTACTTAGCATTGCAGCAAAGAATATTATCGGTATTGTTTTTGGTTGTAATGTGAAAGAAGTAACCTCAAGTTGTGCTTGTAATTTCTCATGCAGCCCTTTCTTGCCGCAGCTCTACCGCCCATGATGTCTCACATTCCTCCCTTGCGACATCGGTGCCCTGCCTTTGCCTCTTTTCATCCTACAACAGGGCCTATAATATGTCATCACAATATAGAATGAAGGTTGCAATGTAAGAATGTAAAGACATGGGAGGGTGAATCAAAGGAACATACCTGGAGCTATTCAATCGCAGATACAGTAGTCGTCGGGTGACTTCGTATAGAAGCACTTGAGCTTGTCTTCTACGCCTGGAGATCAGAAAGATTTGGATGCGAGGATGCCGAGATTGATCCGACAAAAAGGTAGTGCGGCCAATCTTATTCCCTCTTCCTGCCTCCACGACCAGTACTGGATCAACGTGCTCCTGCACATGATCTCTTGTGGCCTCGTGGATCTTGATGGCAATATATTTAACGCATTCTAGGGGTCATTTGTAGCATATTGTCTCCTTATATCATGTCTCATTGAACGAAAGATATATCATTATGCATGATTTTCGATTTTCGCTCTTTGCACTATGAGCATTGCATAGGTTGTAACTGTATTCAGTCTTAGTTAGTTTCCTTTGTTCTGTCATGTCTATAGGTGTTTTGGACCAACATAGGACCAAGCACGATGAAAAGGTCAAAGATGGGTTCAATACGGAGAACTTCTGGCACCAGACTTAGCCATTTGGAATGACAGAAATGTCATTTTTCCATAGTTCTCCAAATCAAGATCTAATACAATAGGTGCAACGGTTTCATTCATATGATCCCATCGAGCCCAAGTACGCCGAAATCAAAGTTCGTATGAAGAAATGATGACCAATATACCAGAGGAGTCCAAAGTGTTCCACGACACATGGTACGATTGCACTTGGTCGTACCATTGCTCGTACCACTGCCATACATGCCTGAAAGTTGCCAGAATAGATAGGATTCTTCACCAATTTTTGTCCCTGTTTGTTCCTACGTGATTCTTGGCTTATAAGGAAGTGTTTGAGAGAGGATTTCTCTCATCTAAAGATCCTGGATCAAATGACAAAAGCTACATCTACGGAGGAGGCTTTGGAAGAGTCCTTATATATACACCTTCAACCCTAGTCGATGCCGTCATCGGTGATCCGTCGCGCACACATCCATCTCCATCTCTATTGCTGCTCCAAGACCACCTCCATAGAGATAAGAGCTGAGACAAGACAAGGAATAGGAGGCGCCGCCACCGTCATCACCACCGCTATGTTCCTCGCCTCCATCGGATTCAAGCCGACTTGTAACACGGATCTCCCCTTTATGTTATTCTCCATACGTTTGAGTAGTTTTACTAGTTCTTAAGGATTTGGATGAACCCTTGCATGATTGGCACTTGATGTTTAATAAGCATATGATCATTCTCTTTAGGCTGGCCATAGTGGGGGTAACATAACTGTAACATGCACTTGGGACTAGTAAATATGCTTATGTGGCACACAATTAAAAAAGAGAGAGGGGCTTAGAGTAACATAGGTAGATACCGTATCATGTTAAATGCTATGCTACTTTGTGTCATCCATGGCAATAAATATGACCACCTATGATACTACTTTATGATACTATGCACTATGAAGGTAGTATCATACACTAGTATCATATGCATGATATTAGTATATGATACTCCCGACTATGACTAGCCTTATATGCGTTGCTTTGATTTCCTCATGATGTTGTGAAGAGCACTCATTGAACACTAGCCCCTTGTGGACTTGAGGGAATTACTATTGGCGTGAAAGGCCATTGCGGAGGTCAGGAGTGACAATGCTTATTTCCCTTCTTCCCGGATCATCTTAATAGAGAGTAACGGACAACCATAAAGCTTTATTTTGTGTTCAGGAAAACTCTTAATCACTGTTGTGGTAACCAGAGTGGGGACACACGGTGATGGCACGTGTGATACATGATTGTCGCGGATTTGCATGTATCTTTATTTGGCTCCGCCCACGCGTAACCATATTGAGTGGATTAATGATACGAACATAAAGCTATATTTTCACATGTGTTGTCAGGATCGTACTTGTTGTGATGACTCTGGATCCCTTGAGAATGTTTACTACTCAAATATCGTTCCACTTAGTTTATTTCCCTTTAATTTTTCGTCATTTATCTTTTCGTTTGTACTTTAGTAAACCGCCTTTTTATTCGTCCTCCTAGCAACAACCTAAATGGACTACTTTCAAACTCCAGTTTGAGTGTGTACAAAACAGCGTCCGTGACGACGCAATTGCAAGGTTAGTACTGCCTTTCTTTTCACTCCTTGTGAGTTCGACACTCTATTTACTATGAAGTGATACAACACCCTATGTTCTTGCAGGACATCAACTCTCCATGTACACCTTACAATCCATCTTCTTCTTGGCACTGTTGCTGCAATACTCATGTCCCTTCTTCTAACCCCTATGGGCATGTTTCCATGCCTGCATCTTGCTGACCTGGCCACCAAGTTGTTGGTTGTCCTGCAGAAGAAATGATGATGGTTAATAAACATAGTTGAAGAGAAAAACTTGACAATGGCCTACGAGCTGGTACTATTCGGAAAAACCTATTTGACGCTCTCTGCGTCAAAGTGTCGACCAGACGTACAAGGGCGCGCTTGATTGGGCCGACCCATCTACATCTATGGCAGTTCCGGTTTTGGGAACGTTCCCGAAGATTCCTAGCCGGTTTTCTCGGTTTTGGGATCCTTCCAGAAGAATCCTAAACCGGTTTCTTTTCCTTTTTTCTGTTTCTTGTTCTTTTTTTTCTGTGTCTTTTTTTTCCTCTTTCTTATTCTTTTTTTATTTTTCCTGTTTCCATTTTATTTTCTTCTTTTTTGTTTCTTTTAGTTGTACAATTTCAATGGAAGGCTGACCGGCGGCAGCCTTGTCATTGATTCCCCGCGGGAAACCGATGCGTTGTGAGGATGACGAGGTGAGTGTCGCTGACTCGGCCGGCCCGCAGTGCGTTCGCGCCAAAATCGCTCGCCCCGGCACCCCCGAGCGCCCCCAGCGTGCCGGGTTCGGCCTGGGTACGCCGGCAACAATTTCGGCCCAAGGCGGCGAAAAACAGGCTCTTGGGGGACGCGACTGGGCCGATTTTTGGGTGTCGGGGCGGAAATATCGCCTGGGGAGGGCCTGTTGGGGACGCGGCTGGAGATGCTCTAAGTAGCAGTGACGCCAACCACGTGAGCTAGCTGCTGACTGTACTCAAATTGCAGCGCCCGGGTTAAAGTAGTTTAGCGACAGGTCTGTTTATTTTTCTTAATATTTTCAAAAATTCTTGGAAACAAGTGTTGACGATTTTCCTTAAAATATTTTAATAAGTTTTAAAAATCATGAATACATATCGAAAATTCAAACAAAATTTTGAAACCTGAACAAAATTTGAATTTCAAACGTTTATTTTAAGATTGCCGTGGGTGGTCCTCACTTCTAGCTCGATGAGATTAGTTTTTTCTATGTTTTATATGAACATTCCCTTGCGCGGGTGTGGCTCGGGCAGTGTCGTGGATGAACTCATCGCCTTTGTATCGACCATGTTCGGATACATGGTGATCAGGTGGTGAACGGCCGACGTGGATTCGGGTGTCATGTCAAAATAGAAGGAAGATCCATATGCATGTATGTGTGTGAGATAGAAGAGGGGTCTTGAGACATCACAGTAGCAGGACATGCGACATTTCTTTTCTCCCGTTGCAACGCACGGGCATTTTTGCTAGTTGTACTGAATGAAAAATACTCCTGCCGCAAAGCACACTTCATGCTGGGTAAACGTTTCTTCGCGACTCTCTCCATGTTCAGATAATAGAAGTAGTGGGAATCAACTATGCAAGTATATAAGATGCCACATCAGCACAACAATTACATTATCAGTTTTAGGCAATTACCGAATCGGGTGCGTTTGGTTGCAAGGGTGGACACGAATGGGTTGGGATCGTCCAAAAAATAGACATGTTTGATTATATAGCACTTGAATGGTTCGAGTCAAAAAAAGAGAATATGCCTCAAAGATGCTGAACCGTTCCACCCAACAAAATCGGTCGAATCAAATGGCCACCCTTTGCATGCATGACCATGTGAGCATGACCGGTGGTCCCATCCTAAATAATTAGCTCATCTCTTATATTCAGCCAAACACATGAATTGAATGGTCCAATGCAATCCCATGATAATTGGACGATCCCAACCTATTCATACCACACCTTCAACCAAACGCATTCAGAGCATGTGTTTTGTGCCATTTACTATTTATCTATGAGCATCAGTTTTTGTAAATGCTAATAGAAGCTATTACAATAAACTAAGAGCATCAAATAAAACTCAACACACATTCAGTACAGCATGCAATCACAAGTAGGAGACCAAAAGATAAATTTACCTCACTGTCAACATTCTCACGGCGCATGCATTGAGATGGTCCATTATCAGTTATCCCTCTAGGAAGTTTTCTCCGATTGACATGGGCAACAAATAATAATTGAACTAATGTATGGATCTTAAGAATAAAATTCATAAATATGCGAACATAGTGGTGCTGCATTTGGCTGAAGGATACATGGACTTTGACTTTAAGAAATGGTTAATTCAAAGTCGTTCACTTTTATATCGAGACAGAAAAACTCAATAGAAAGCAAAAAAAAACCATCCAATTTTCCTATGTTCTATTCCTTTGAATCAAATGGATGAATAGTGTCATCATATTAGGACCTAGTACTATGATTTTCCTCTACTGTTCTGCTGAATAAAAAAGGCCCTATATAGTACAAACTAGCACAGAAGATGAACAAAATGACCTTATCATTTTTAGTGTCACCATGGGTCTTGCTGGGACCAATGCTTCTGGGATGTGAATCATAGAGATTTGATGGACATGTTTACTTCAAATTAAAAAAAGCGTCAAAATTCACTGGGCGAAATTGATCCCTGCTTATAAAATAAAGGGAATGCACGATGATAGAAGTGGTCAAATATCAAGGAATTATACCTTGAGACGCTCTTAGGAACTTCGATCAAGTATCAACAAGGAAGATAGAGAGAAATAAATAGTGAAGAATATTCGAGAAGCAGAAAATGATAGAAAAAAGATTAAAATGAAGCGCGGGTTATGTGAGAGGGGGAAATTGAAGTGCCGATTAAACATAAAACTGAAGCGCCGGTTGGACATACTCCCCTGCTTCCCAATGGGGTTTGTTTCTCCCTGCATCCTCCGCCCACCACAAACCCCTCTCTTCCCAATGGGTCCCCCACCCCCACCCCCGCCCCTCCGCTTCCCACCGTAAGCCCCTCACAGCCTCGTTTTTAAAGGGAAAAAAGGGGGATGCGTTCGAGACACCCTAACCTTGGTTTATTTTTTCATAGAGGTCGAGGCACAAGGCGCGGTGATGCCTCATGGCAACGCAAGACAGCTAGGAGCGACGACACACCATGGGGACTGCGTTGTGGGTCGTACGCTACACCATGGCCACATGCCTATTCCTGTGGTGGTAAGGCTATGGGTCGAGCAAAGAGGGCGAGGTTAGTGGTGGTGCCAGAGTGTTAAACATATGATATGTATATGTATGATATGTATCTGAAGACTTTGCCATAAATCTATGGGGCCGGCTGAACCCACAGCCTAGAAGTGCATTCACCACTGGGCGGAGTTGAGTACATAGGTGTTGGAAGTCGGCAGGCGGTTCTAACTACGAAACAGCCTCGAGTATTTCCTTGCTGCAGGCGGTTTTGAATTTTCAAATGTGTATTACTGCAGGCGGTTCCAAATTTTCAACCGCCTCGACACCAGAAATAACCACCTTCACTGAATTATTACAGGTGGCTTTGTATGGATAAACCGCTTACAGGCTCGCTTCTAATACTCTTTTTTCTACTAGTGGGACTACCCTTTAAACCCGAGTTTCTTTGCTTCCAGTTCATATTATTGTATGCCAAGTGTTTTTACTAGGTACTGCAAAAGATACCACAATACCGAGTACTGAATGATTGACAAAGTATTTTTTTTTTACCACACTCGACTTACTTTTTGTATGCCGGGTACCCATTAATTTACATTGGCAACGACAGTTTTTCCAGTAGTGAGCTATGCGTTTACAATGATATGAGGTAGTTCTAGAGCAAAATAACAGGAAATACTACAGCACTAGATAAGAGACTACAGTACAGCGATCACAAACAAGCCAGAAAGAAAGTTATGTGTTTATACAATAAAATAGATGATTTTCCACGTCTGAAACCATTCAGCGCGGAATTAATTCTATCAGCTTTAAGGGAAACTGCTTTCACGCACATAAGAGAGCATAGCACAGCGATCACAAAACAGCCAGAAAGAAAGTTATGCGTTTATACAATAAAATAGATGATTTTCCACATCTGAAACCATTCAGCGCGGAATTAATTCCATCAGCTTTAAGGGAAACTGCTTGCACACACTACTTGATCAAAGCATACTCCATTAGCCGAAGTAAGATAAATGCCACCATTAGGCGAAAAATAGGCATAATATTAAGTTCTACTGAATATGAAGCACTAAAACTCTAAGACTGAACGGGCATAATTAGTGATGCTTCAGTTCCTTCTCCCACGCATAGAGAGAACAATGCTGGTAAGCGCAGAAGGACAACTTGCCTCCAGATGCTTATAACCCTCCGTCGCCACCACAGCGTCAAGGATCGCAGGAGTGCTAATGATGAACTCGATGCACTTAGTCTTGAGGTGCGAGCAGTTGTGCTGCTCAGCCAATGCCAGAGTCGTCGCCACCGTGTCGATGGAGATGCCACGGGAGAGCTTGCCCACGCAGATGACTTTCAGCCTGTCCAGCCCGTACCTGTCAGCAGCTGCTAGCAAATGCTGCGCCATCACGGCCTCCTGCTCGCCCTCAACTTCAAGAACGGTGTCTGTGTAGATGAAATGTATGTGAGTTCAGCACATGCTATATTAGGCTGAACTAGGAAAATTGCCCGTGCGTTGCAATGGGAGAAAATGATGAGATGCATAACCGGCTCCGTTGTAGGGTCAATGCTTTTATGGGAAGCCACCATCAAGGAGGGTTGTTGGTAAGGAAGAGGGGGGTCTTAACCTGGGCAGGCAGAGATTGCAATTGATAAGGAGGATCTCGGGGAGGCTAGTGTCATAACTTGAGAGCTGCTAACAGATTAGTGTATGTTTGCAGCAACATTAGAGACCTTTTACAGTACATCTAAGATATATTAGCCATCCATTTAAGTGGACGAATGCTCCAGATTTACCAATACTACAGCTCGGTTTGGGTAGTATATTAAGACGGTAGGGGCATTTTGGGTAGTATATTAATACGGCTGAGGTGGCGGACCCAGCAAATCGGCGGAGCCGCCCACCACGCCGCTCGGCGGCCGTCTACTCGGACCCTCGACGGCCTTTCTCCATCACACGAAGTCTCATCATCTTGACGCTGCCTGCAACTGCAATCCCCCCAGCGCGCACCGTCCTCCATGGCGGTGTCAGTCAGCAGGGCTGCAGGTTGGAGTGGACTAGCCTATGTCGCCGAAGGCTCATGCAGATTGGTGTGTGCTGGCTGCTGCATACAAAATTGTATACTAATCCATCACACACACTACGCTCCAGTGTCCCCCGCGCGTACGCATCCACCATTAAGCTAGCACAGACACGGGGGGTGGCCGGCGGCGACCTGCAGGCTGGGTCGACTGCGATTATTGGCGGCCGCGTCGGGGTGCTCAAGGTTGGGGACGACCACGTGCAGATGAATAATATTTCAGTTAATCATTTGAATCGTTACAGTTGAAAGTAGTAAAGGACAAATTTGCCCCTAATTGGGAATTACCAAGCCCGTCGGATTAGTTTAATACTACTCGTTATATTAGGTAGTATGATGTACCGTAAAATATCTCTTTTTATAATATATGAATTCTGTTACAATTCAACAATGCTTTGTGTTGTTATTTCAGCATAATCATTCACGTAGGATCAGAGAGTTTGGAAGCTAAACTGACATCCGTCGTTACCTATTGCATGTCATGCTAACTTATTGGTCACAGGACGAAAAGCTTTAGAGATTGGACGATGCTTTGCACTACTTGTGCCACTGCCACATTCTTAATATAGATCACATCTATGTCAGCAAGGGTTATCTAGTCCTGTCTGCAACACAAAGCCATGGAGACGCGAGTGGGGACCTTTGTTTCAGGAAGCTGCGGCCTTGCGAGGTTGGCGAGCGGACAGTTGCCGGCTAGCAGGAGCAACGACCTTTGCGAGCGGGAGCCGCGAGTTTGGCGAGCGGGTCACGCGAGGGAGACGGCCTAGGTCCCCGCGTGTGGTTAGCATAGCCCGCCGCAAGGGTCGTGCCAGCCGGATCTCCGGGTCTGGGCCGGCCAGCACCTGCATGGTTTCCTCCAGGAATCAATGGATATTTATGGGAGGAATTAGAAGAGGCAACGATGCAGAGTTGGACACAGAGTCCGCTTCTTAAGGGAAGACGTGCATACAGGAAAAGATTAAGACGAAGGGATGGAAAAAAAGTAGCGTTTGTTTCTGTTAGCCAGCTATTTTTTATGCACCTACGAACAGGCCCATGAGCCATCGATGTGGCCCAGGGAGTCCGGCAGGGCAGCGGGCAGGTGCGATGGGGAGAATCTGAGGCCCAACAATGCAGCTACATATATGCACCATCGTTCGATGCACACGGTGTGTTTCCATGAATTAGTACCACATCGTGTATATCTATCTAAAAAATAAAGCAAAACTAAAAAAGTTATGCACGTAAAAGTACTCAAAATGGGACGAAACAAAGCGGAACCAAATCAAGAATATCTATTCCCTTTAATAATAGGTATAGATATAGATATAGATTAGAATGAGTTCGTCCAAGTCCAGGGGCGGAGCCAGAATTTTTTGTCATTGGGTTCACTCATTAACTCATTACAAAGATTTGGTATGCTATAATTAGTGTAAAGTCTAATTTTACACAAGTTAAGCAAGAGTATAGCACTAAAAAATAACATGCTCTTACTTATCACAAATTGTGTCACATTGAAAGCTGAAGAGTGCAAGACATACCTGTCGGATGAAATTATAAATTGAGTTCCTTACATATTATAAATAGAGTAATACCAAAAATAGTTTGCAGCTCCAGTTGTAGCTTCTCATCTTCCTAAAAACATTAAAAAATGATAAGTTAGTTTGAGAAGTTTAAAAACAAGTATCATCAAGCGAAAGAAGTTGTAAAGTCACTAAAATTTTAGAGTGTCCGCTTTTGATTTTCGTCTACTTGAAAGGATCAAACACAAGATCATTACTAGTGTCAGAAAACATATCTTTCTCCGCATAGCAAATGAAACAATCACTGATGAGCCAATCATCGATTTTATTGTGCAATTTTTTCTTCACAACATTCGTAGCTGAAAAGCATCCATCCACAGATGTTGTGACAACAAACAGTATTAGTACTAGCTTTAGAAGTTGATAGCCCAGAGAAAAAGTAATATCTTATTTGTCCGCATCATTAGTTTGGACTAAATCTAAGTTTAGTATCTCAAATTTCTCTTTGTGAATAATCCAAATTAAGCGGTATCTCATCTTGTTCCTTAGAATTTCTCGTGTACTCCAATTTTTCCCCCTATAAATCTCATAAGGCAACTTGTCTTAATTAATCCTCTTTGTATAGAATGCTTCAGAAGACTACTTGGAGTCGTATTTGGTGCACTTTGCCTACCTCTAATGGATGACCTCAATCTAGTGATCAGTTTACATCTGAAAAATACTATCTTATAGCCTAGATCAATCAAAATACGTGGAATAACAATTAGAAAACTACACCATGTTTAACTGAGAGGAGGTCTGACGATGCGACTCGGTACCTTGAATTTTTGGTTTATATTAGGAGGCAAGGTTGCCGCCCAGACCTACCCTTGTCGGCGGCGCTCGTCGCCGGCTCATTGAGGAGATTCGGAGAGAGTCGACGAAGCGAACGGCGAAAGATCGTGCTGCTGGCGGCTGCCTGTGTACGCGTACATGTCTACAGGAGAATAGGAATACCTAGAAGGGTCACGAAGCCACGAACTTGCCTGGCAGGCTGGCACGGATGGAGTTCACTTTACGGGCTTTTGGGCTTCTTGCGTTGCATTCTAAGTTTGATGGGTTCAAGCCCTATTTTTCACTGGGTTCATGCAAGTACGTATACGTGTACATATACTCAGCCAGGAAAAATCGTTGGGTTCAATTGAACCCAACGCCATTACGCTGGCTCCGCCACTGTAAGTCTGTACAGGATAGCTAAAGTATAAGGTGATTCCTTAGTCGTTCCAATCTCTAGGAGTTAAGTAGAGTCCTAAATCAGACCGACTTGTGGTCTCGGTCACGTCGTGTTGGGCAAGTTAGGAGGCCGTGTTGGACGTGAGGTCGGTTCATTGAGCCATATATAAAGCAAAGGAAACGAGATTGAAAAGCTGCAAATTTGGGCAGCACCAAAACTATTGTCCTGTTCTTATTTTCCTAAGCTAGCTTCTTCACGTTTTGATCTAGGAACTAACAATTGGTAATCAGAGCTTCGGCGTGCAGGCAGCCAGCGTGTACGTATCTTCTCGGCGGAAGGAACTATCGAGGAGGATCGTGCAGTCTGGGGCGGAAGGTACTTGTCCAGGACGGGAGGAACTCATCCAGGGCGAAAAGAACACGCCTAGGACAGGAGGAACTCGTCCAGAAGCAGCTTGCATCAGCGATGGCGGACAAGACGAAGAGCCCAGCAGAAGCGACTGACGCCGCTAAATTACTTGCAGTGCCCGGGTCGCAGTACCCACGATTCGATCGTGAGAATTTCAGGGTCTGGCAGGTCCTGATGGAGTGCACCCTCCGAGCCAATGAGCTGTGGGACGCCGTCGATCCCGGCGGTGATGCTTTCAAGAAAGATGGAGCAGAACATCGCAAGGATAGACAGGCAGCATCGGCAATTTACTCTGTGATGCCAATGGATGTCTTGCAGCATCTGATCTCAAAGGAAACAGCCAAAGAAGCATGGGACGCCCTGAAGGTTCTGTACGAGGGGCATGCTCGTGTGAAGCAGGCCAACCTGCAAACTATGTTGAGGAATTACGAGACACCGGTGATGACTGAGGATGAAACCGTAGATGCGTTCGCGTCACGGGTGGTCGCACTTGTGAACGGAATTCGTGCCCTTGGCGAAAATCTGACGGAAACATCTGTTGTCTGGAGATTCTTGCGCGCTGCGCCTCCTCGGTATATGGAGATCGTGACTGCAATTGAGCAGTGCGTCGATTTGGCGATGCTAGTATCGATGATCTAGTCGGGCGCTACAAGGCGCACGATGAACGTATGCGTTACAGCCAAGGAGATGCGAAGCATGATGAGCAAGTAATGCTCACCCTGGCACAGTGGCAAGCACTAAGCTTAAGGGAAAAGAAGGGCGGTAGCGAGGCATCCGACAGCGGCTCGAAGCAGGACTGGGCACCACGAGATCAGAACAAGAAGGGCACCGGTGCGGACGGTGCTCCAAAGAAAAAGAAATTTGACAAGCGCAAGATAAAGTGCCACAATTGTGGCCTGATGGGGCACTCCAAGTCGGAGTGCAGGAAACCCGTAAAGGAGCGGGCGTATGTTGCCAAGAAAGGCGACAAGGATGACGATCCAGTGAACCTCCTGTTATGTGAGATATGCGAGTACACGGAGGATGACATGCAGCCAGAGGAAGTCGAGACCGTCACACTTGTGGAGAAAAAAGTATACCTCCATGAGGAAGAAGAGGAGAGGGACGGCAATGTTTGGTACTTGGACACATGCGCTAGCAAGCATATGACAGGGGACAGTGGACAGTGCACAGTTCTCTGAGTTGAGTGCAGCAGACAACGGAAAAGTCAGGTTTGGCGATGGCACGACGGTCACAATCAAAGGTAAAGGGATTGTCATCTTCAAGTCAGAGTGGTGAGCACAAGGTGCTTACAGATGTGTATTACATCCCGCGTCTAAAGACAAACATTATCAGTCTAGGACAGCTTGAGGAGCGTGGGTGTAAAATTGTGCTCGAGGATGGATACCTATGGGGGTATGATCGCGAGAGAAAACTGATGATGCGTGTGAAGCGGTCGAGGAACAAGTTGTATGTTTTGAACCTAGACCGCGCTGATCCGATGTGTCTATTGCCAAACTTTGATGAAGAAGCTTGGAGGTGGCACTCACGCTATGGGCATCTTAATTTCCATGCCCTACGGCAGCTCGGACAGAAGAATATGGTACGAGGGCTGCCATGTATAGATTGTTGGGGAACGTAGCAGAAATTCAAAAAAATTCCTACGAGTCACCAAGATCTATCTATGGAGAGACTAGCAACGAAGGGAAGGAGAGTGCATCTACATACCCTTGTAGATCACTAAGCGGAAGCGTTCAAGAGAACGGGGTTGAAGGAGTCGTACTCGTCGTGATCCAAATCACCGGAGATCCTAGTGCCGAACGGACGGCACCTCCGCGTTCAACACACGTACAGCCCGATGACGTCTCCCATGCCTTGATCCAGCAAGGAGAGAGGGAGAGGTTGAGGAAGACTCCATCCAGCAGCAGCACAACGGCGTGGTGGTGGTGGAGGAGCGTGGTCATCCAGCAGGGCTTCGCCAAGCACCGCGAGATATGAGGAGAAAGAGAGGTAGGGCTGCGCCAACAGGAGAAGAACTTCGTGTGTTGGGCTGCTCCTTTGCCTCCACTATATATAGGGGGAGAAGGGGGGCTGCGCCCCCACCTAGGGTTCCACCCTAGGGGCGGCGGCCAGCCTAAGATCCCATCTGAGGGGCGGCCAAGGGGGGAAGAGGGGAAACTTGCCCCCCAAGTTAGGTGGGTGCGCCCCCCCTCCCCAAACCCTAGGCGCCTTGGGCCCTTGTGGGGGGCGCACCAGCCCACCTGGGGCTGGTCCCCTCCCACACTTGGCCCATGCTGCCCTCCGGGGATGGTGGCCCCACTTGGTGGACCCCCGGGACCCTCCCGGTGGTCCCGGTACGTTACCGATAAAACCTGAAACTTTTCCGGTGACCAAAACATGACTTCCCATATATAAATCTTTACCTCCGGACCATTCCGAAACTCCTCGTGACGTCCGGGATCTCATCCGGGACTCCGAACAACATTCGGTAACCACATACAAAGTTCCTTTATAACCCTGGTGTCATCGAACCTTAAGTGTGTAGACCCTACGGGTTCGGCAACCATGCAGACATGACCGAGAAGTTCTCCGGTCAATAACCAACAGTGGGATCTGGATACCCATGTTGGCTCCCACATGTTCCACGATGATCTCATCGGATGAACCACGATGTCAAGGACTCAATCAATCCCGTATACAATTCCCTTTGTCTAGCGGTATTGTACTTGCCCGAGATTTGATCGTCGGTATGCCGATACCTTGTTCAATCTCGTTACCGGCAAGTCTCTTTACTCGTTCTGTAACACATCATCCCGTGATCAACCCCTTGGTCATATTGTGCACATTATGATGATGTCCTACCGAGTGGGCCCAGAGATACCTCTCCATCACACGGAGTTACAAATCCCAGTCTCGATTCGTGCCAACCCGACAGACACTTTTGGAGATACCCGTAGTGCACCTTTATAGCCACCCAGTTATGTTGTGACGTTTGGTACACCCAAAGCATTCCTATGGTATCCGGGAGTTGCACAATCTCATGGTCTAAGGAAATGATACTTGACATTAGAAAAGCTTTAGCATACGAACTACACGATCTTTGTGCTAGGCTTAGGATTGAGTCTTGTCCATCACATCATTCTCCTAATGATGTGATCCCGTTATCAACGACATCCAATGTCCATGGTCAGGAAACCGTAACCATCTATTGATCAACGAGCTAGTCAACTAGAGGCTTACTAGGGACATGGTGTTGTCTATGTATCCACACATGTATCTGAGTTTCCTATCAATACAATTATAGCATGGATAATAAAAGATTATCATGAACAAGGAAATATAGTAATAATAACTAATTTATTATTGCCTCTAGGGCATATTTCCAACAGTCTCCCACTTGCACTAGAGTCAATAATCTAGTTCACATCGCCATGTGATTAACACTCACAGGTCACATCACCATGTGACCAACATCCAAAGAGTTTACCAGTGTCACTAAACTAGTTCGCATCATCATGTGATTAAGACTCAATGAGTTCCGAGGTTTGATCATGTTTTGCTTGTGAGAGAGGTTTTAGTCAACGGGTCTGCAACATCCGTATGTACTTCGCAAATCTCTAGGTCATATTGTAAATGCTGCTTCCACGCTCCACTTGGAGCTATTCCAAATGGTTGCTCCACTATACGTATCCGTTTTGCTACTCAGAGTCATTCGGATAGGTGTTAAAGCTTGCATCGACGTAACCCGTTACGCCGAACTCTTTATCACCTCCATAATCGAGAAACATGTCCTTATTACTCCAAGGACAATTTTGACCGCTGTCCAATGATACATTCCTGGATCACTCTTGTACCCCCTTGCTAGACATGTGGCAAGGCACACATCAGGTGCGGTACTCAGCATAGCATACTGTAGAGCCTACGTCTAAAGCATAGGGGACGACCTTCGTCCTTTCTCTCTCTTCTGCCATGGTCGAGCTTTAAGTCTTAACTTCATACCTTACAACTCAGGCAAGAACTCCTTCTTTGACTGAGCCATCTTGAACACCTTCAAGATCATGTCAAGGTATGTGCTCATTTGAAAGTATCATTAAGCTTTTTTTATCTATCCTCATAGATCTTGATGCTCAATGTTCAAGCAACTTAATCCAGGTTTTCTATTGAAAAACACTTTTCAATCAACCCTATATGCTTTCCAGAAATTCTACACCATTTCTGATCAACAATATGTCAACAATATATACTCATCAGAAATTCTATAGTGCTCCCACTCACTTCTTTGGAGATACAAGTTTCTCATAAACTTTGTACAAACCCAAAATCTTTGATCATTCCATCAAAGCGCATATTCTGACTCCGAGATGCTTGCTCTAGTCCATGGAAGGATCGCTGGAGCTAGCATACCTTTTAGCATCCTTAGGATCGACAAAACCTTTCTGATTGTATCACATACAACCTTTCCTTATGAACACTGGTAAGGAAACTCGTTTTGACATCCATGTGCCAGATTTCATAAATGCAGCTAATACTAACATGATTCCGACGGACTTAAGCATCGCTACGTATGAGAAAGTCTCATCGTAGTCAACTCCTTGAACTTGTGAAAAACTCTTTGCCACAAGTCGAGCTTCATAGACGGTGACATTACCGTCCACGTCCGTTTTCTTCTTAAAGATCCATTTATCTCAATGGCTTGCCGATCATCGGGCAAGTCCACCAAAGTCCATGCTTTGTTCTGATACATGGATCCTATCTCGGATTTCATGGCTTCTAACCATTTGTCGGAATAGGGGCCCACCATCGCTTCTCCATAGCTCATAGGTTCATTGTTGTCTAGCAACATAACCTTCAAGACAGGATTACTGTACCACTCTGAAGTAGTACGCATTCTTGTCACCCTACGAGGTACGGTAGTGACTTGATCCGAAACTTCATGATCACTATCATAAGCTTCTACTTCAATTGGTGTGGGTGCCACAGGAACAACTTCCTGTGCCCTGCTACACACTAGTTGAAGTGACGGTTCAATAACCTCATCAAGTCTCCACCATGCTCCCACTCAACTTTCCGAGACAAACTTTTCCTCGAGAAAGGACCCGATTCAAGAAACAATCCCTATTGCTTTCAGATCTGAATTAGGAGGTATACCCAACTATTTTGGGTGTCCTATGAAGATGCATTTTATCCGCTTTGGGTTCGAGCTTATTAACCTGAAACTTTTTCACATAAGCGTCGCAGCCCCAAACTTTTAAGAAACGACAACTTAGGTTTCTCCATACCATAGTTCAAACGGTGTCGTCTCAACGGATTTACGTGGTGCCCTATTAAAGTGAGTGCAGTTTGTCTCTAATGCCTAACCCATGAACGATAGTAGTAATTCGATAAGAGACATCATGGTACGCACCATATCCAATAGGATGCAACTATGATGTTTGGACACACCATCACACTATGGTGTTCCAGGCGGTATTAATTGTGAAAGAATTTCCACAATGTCTTAATTACGTGCCAAAACTCGTAACTCAGATACTCACCTCTATGATCACATCATAGACATTTTATCCTGTTGTCACGACGATCTTCAACTTCACTCTGAAATTACTTGAACCATTCAATAATTCAGACTTGTGTTTCATCAAGTAAATATACTTAGTATCTACTCAAATCATCCATGAAGTAAGAACATAACGATATCCACTGCGTGCCTCAGCACTCATTGGACTGCACACATCAAAATGTATTACTTCCAACAAGTTGCTTTCTTGTTCCATTTTACAGAAAACGAGGCTTTCAGTCATCTTGCCCATGTGGTATGATTTGCATCTCTCAAGTGATTCAAAATCAAGTGAGTCCAAACGGTCCATTTGCATGGAGTTTCTTCATGCATATACACCAATAGACATGGTTCGCATGTCTCAAACTTTTCAAAAACGAGTGAGTCCAAAGATCCATCAACATGAAGCTTCTTCATGCGCTTTATACCAATATGACTTACATGGCAGTGCCACAAGTAGGTGGTACTATCATTACTATCTTATATCTTTTGGCATGAACATGTGTATCACTACGATTGAGATTCAATAAACCATTCATTTTAGGTGCAAGACCATTGAAGGTATTATTCAAATAAACAGTGTAACTATTATTATCCTTAAATGAATAACCATATTGCGATAGACATAATCCAATCATGTCTATGTTCAACGCAAACACCAAATAACAATTATTTAGGTTTAACACCAATCTCGATGGTATAGGGAGCGTGCGATGCTTGATCATATCAACCTTGGAAACACTTCCAACACATATCGTCAGCTCACCTTTAGCTAGTCTCTGTTTATTCCGTAGCTTTTATTTCGAGTTACTAACACTTAGCAACCGAACTGGTATCTAATACCCTGGTGCTACTAGGAGTACTAGTAAAGTACACATTAACATAATGTATATCCAATATACTTTCGTCGACCTTGCCTGCCTTCTTATCTATCAAGTATCTAGGGTGGTTCTGCTTTAGTGTCCATTCCTCTCATTACAGAAGCACTTAGTCTTGGGTTTGGGTTCAACCTCGGGTTTCTCCACTAGAGCAGCAGCTGATTTGCCGTTTCATGAAGTATCCCCTCTTGCCCTTCTTGAAACTAGTGGTTTCACTAACCATCAACAATTGATGCTCCTTCTTGATTTCTACTTTCGCGGTGTCAAACATCACGAATATTTCAAGGATCATCATATCTATCCCTGATATGTTATATTTCATCACGAAGCTCTAGCAGCTTGGTGGCAATGACTTTGGAAAAACACCACTATCTCATCTGGAAGATTAACTCCCACTCAATTCAAGTGATTGTGGTACTCAAACAATCTGAGCACAAGCTCAACAATTGAGCTTTTCTCCCTTAGTTTGTAGGCTTAGAAAATCGTCAGAAGTCTCATACCTCTTGACGTGGGCACGAGCCTGAAATTCCAATTTCAGCCCTCGAAACATCTCATATGTTCTGTGACCTTTCGAAAACGTATTTGGTGCCTCTACTCTAAACCATTTAACTGAACTATCACGTAGTTATCAAAATGTGTGTGTCAGATGTTCGCAACATCCACAGACTACGTTCGAGGTCCAGCACATCGAGCGGCGCATTAAGGACATAAGCCTTCTACGAAGCAACGAGGACAATCCTCAGTTCACGGACCCAGTCCGCATAATTGCTACTATCAACTTTCAACTAAATTTTCTCTAGGAACATATCTAAACAGTGGAACTAAAGCGCAAGCTTACAACATAATTTGCAAAGATCTTTTGACTATGTTCAGGATAATTAAGTTCATCTTATGAACTCCCACTCAGATAGACATCCCTCAAGTCATCTAAGTGATTACATGATCCGAGTCAACTAGGCCGTGTCCGATCATTATGTGAGACGGACTAGTCATCATTGGTGAACATCTTCATGTTGATCGTATCTACCATAGGACTCATGCTCGACCTTTCGGTCTCTTGTATTCCGAGGCCATGTCTGTACATGCTAGGCTCGTCAAGTCAACCTAAGTGTTTTGCGTGTGTAAATCTGGCTTACACCCGTTGTATGTGAACGTTAGGCCTGGGCATTCGGTATAAACCGAAAGTTCGGTTTCTACCATTCGGTATTTTTATAAAATCGGTTAGCAAAGATGAAAACCGAAAAAAGCATCCAAAACAAGCTAACCGAAAATTCGGTTAACCGAGTTTTTCGGTTCGGTAATCGGTTTATACCGTATTTGCTGAATGTGCATAAGATTCAGCTGCCTTGATTCCTCTCTAGTCTCCACCAGCGCTCTTATATAGCCTAGCTAACCACGTCCTTGCTTGTTCCTGGCCGAGGTGGGACTAAACTACAACACGGGAGCACCGGCGCTGCTTTGGTAAGTACGTGCGTACGTGCGTGCAAGTATACTACAGCCTCACATGTGTAAAACAAGCCCACAACGCTAGTCAGCTTGGGCCTTGCCTATAGGTCCTCGGTTTAGCCCATGAAATCTTTTTGTCGCGAGCCCACCTACCTCTCGAGGCTTCCTTTCGCTGTAGGTTCACGTGCCCTCGCGTATGTTCGGTTTCTTGTTCGGTTAACCGTGATAATACCGAACCGAAGAAATCAAGTTCGGTTAGCAGAGTGAAAAACCGATTTTTTCTATAGGAACACCAAAAACCGAACTTTCGGTTTTTTCAGTTTCGGCTTCGGTCCGGTGTTCGGTTTGTCGGTTTTTATGCTCACCCCTAGTGAACGTTAGAATCTATCACACCCGATCATCACGTGGTGCTTCGAACCAACGAACTTTCGCAACGGTGCATAGTTAGGGGGAACACTTTCTTGAAATTTTAATGAGGGATCATCTTATTTACTACCGTTGTTCTAAGCAAATAAGATGCATAAACATGATAAACATCACGTGCAATCAAAAGTGACATGATATGGCCAATTTCATTTTGCTCCTTTTGATCTCCATCTTTGGGGCTCCATGATCATCATCGTCACCGGCATGACACCATGATCTCCATCATCATGATCTCCATCATCGTGTCTCCATGAAGTTGCCTCGCCAATTATTACTTCTACTACTATGGCTAACGGTTTAGCAATAAAGTAAAGTAATTACATGGCGTTATTCATTGACACGTAGGTCATACAATAAATTAAGACAACTCCTATGGCTCCTGCCGGTTGTCATACTCATCGACATGCAAGTCGTGATTCCTATTACAAGAACATGATCAATCTCATACATCACATATATTATTCATCACAATCTTTTGGCCATATCACATCACATAGCATACCCTGGAAAAACAAGTTAGACGTCCTCTAATTGTTCTTTGCATGTTTTACGTGGCTGCTATGGGTTTCTAGCAAGAACATTTCTTACCTACGCAAAAACCACAACGTGATATGTCAATTGCTATTTACCCTTCATAAGGACCCTTTTCATCGAATCCGATCCGACTAAAGTGGGAGAGACTGGCACCCGCTAGCCACCTTATGCAACAAGTGCATGTCAGTCGGTGGAACCTGTCTCACGTAAGTGTACATGTAAGGTCGGTCCGGGCCGCTTCATCCCACAATACCGTCGAAACAAGATTGGACTAGTAACGGTAAGCATATTGAACAAAATCAACGCCCACAACAACTTGTGTTCTACTCGTGCATAGAAACTACGCATAGACCTAGATCATGATGCCACTGTTGGGGAACGTAGCAGAAATTCAAAAAATTTCCTACGAGTCACCAAGATCTATCTATGGAGAGACTAGGAACGAAGGGAAGGAGAGTGCATCTACATACCCTCGTAGATCACTAAGCAGAAGCGTTCAAGAGAACGGGGTTGAAGGGCCTCCGCGTTCAACACACGTACAGCCCGGTGACGTCTCCCATGCCTTGATCCAGCAAGGAGAGAGGGAGAGGTTGAGGAAGACTCCATCCAGCAGCAGCACAACGGCGTGGTGGTAATGGGAGGAGCGTGGTCATCCAGCAGGGCTTCGCCAAGCACCGTGAGATATGAGGAGAAAGAGAGGTAGGGCTGCGCCAACAGGAGAAGAACTTCATGCCTTGGGCTGCTCCTTTGCCTCCACTATATATAGGGGGAGAGGGGGGGATGCACCCCCACCTAGGGTTCCACCCTAGGGGCGGCGGCCAGCCCAAGATCCCATCTGAGGGGCGGCCAAGGGGGGAAGAGGGGAAACTTGCCCCCCAAGTTAGGTGGGTGCGCCCCCCTCCCCAAACCCTAGGCGCCTTGGGCCCTTGTGGGGAGGCGCACCAGCCCACCTGGGGTTGGTCCCCTCCCACACTTGGCCCATGCTGCCCTCCGGGGATGGTGGCCCCACTTGGTGGACCCCCGGGACCCTCTCGGTGGTCCCGGTACGTTACCGATAAAACCCGAAACTTTTCCGGTGACCAAAATATGACTTCCCATATATAAATCTTTACCTCCGGACCATTTCGGAACTCCTCATGACGTCCGGGATCTCATCCGGGACTCCGAACAACATTCTGTAACCACATACAAACTTCCTTTATAACCCTGGCGTCATCGAACCTTAAGTGTGTAGACCCTATGGGTTCGGGAACCATGCAGACATGACCGAGACGTTCTCCGGTCAATAACCAACAGCGGGATCTGGATACCCATGTTGGCTCCCACATGTTCCACGATGATCTCATCGGATGAACCACGATGTCAAGGACTCAATCAATCCCGTATACAATTCCCTTTGTCTAGCGGTATTGTACTTGCCCGAGATTCGATCGTCGGTATGTCGATACCTTGTTCAATCTCGTTACCAGCAAGTCTCTTTACGCGTTCCGTAACACATCATCCCGTGATCAACCCCTTGGTCACATTGTGCACATTATAATGATGTCCTACCGAGTGGGCCCAAAGATACCTCTTCGTCACACGGAGTGACAAATCCCAGTCTCGATTCGTGCCAATCCAACAGACACTTTCGGAGATACCCGTAGTGCACCTTTATAGCCACCCAGTTACGTTGTGACGTTTGGTTCACCCAAAGCATTCCTACAGTATCCGGGAGTTGCACAATCTCATGGTCTAAGGAAATGATACTTGACATTAGAAAATCTTTAGCATACGAACTACACGATCTTTGTGCTAGGCTTAGGATTGGGTCTTGTCCATCACATCATTCTCCTAATGATGTGATCCCGTTATCAACGACATCCAATGTCCATGGTCAGGAAACCGTAACCATCTATTGATCAACGAGCTAGTCAACTAGAGGCTTACTAGGGACATGGTGTTGTCTATGTATCCACACATGTATCTGAGTTTCCTATCAATACAATTATAGCATGGATAATAAACGATTATCATGAACAAGGAAATATAGTAATAATAACTAATTTATTATTGCCTCTAGGGCATATTTCCAACATAGATCATGTTTATCAGCTGTGCAATGGCTGCCTTGTTGGCAAGCGGCAGTGAGCCGCATTCCCGAGGGAGGCAAAGTTTAGAGCTTCGAGGGTACTGGAGCTTGTTCATGGTGACTTGTGTGGACCAATCACACCAGCGACTCCTGCAGGGAAGAAGTATTTCTTGCTGATTGTTGATGATTTCAGTCGGTACATGTGGCTAGTACTACTGAAGACCAAAGATGAGGCTTTGGAAGCTTTCAAGAAAATCAAGACTGCCGCTGAAATGGAGTCAGAAGAGAAGCTGAAAGCGTTGCGTACAGATTGTGGTGGGGAATTTAACTCTAACAAGTTCAAGGCATACTGTGAGAAACATGGCATTAAGCGGTACTTGATGGCACCCTATACTCCACAGCAGAACGGTGTTGTGGAGCGCAGGAATCACACCATAGTTGCAATGGCAAGAAGTATGCTGAAAAGCAAGAATTTGCCAGGAAAATTCTGGGGAGAAGCCGTGACTACCGCAGTGTATTTACTCAATAGAGCTCCGACGAAGAGTATTGTCGAAAGAACGCCGTATGAAGCATGGTGCGGCAGAAAACCCACAGTCGATCACCTCCGCACGTTCGGATGCATAGCACATGTGAAGACCGTGGGAGGGCATGTTGGGAAGTTGGCGGACAGGAGCTCCCCAACTATCCTACTCGGTTATGAGGCCGGGTCCAAAGCATATCGAGTCTACAACCCCGTGACGAAGAAGGTGCAAGTGTCACGTGACATAGTATTTGATGAAGAAAAGGCATGGAATTGGGACGACGCAGTAGTAGCAGATCGCCCCGCACAAGGTGATGATATTTTTGTTGTGACATATAATCACATCGACCATGCAGGCCATGGCCATGACAACGACGGTCACGGAAATGGCCATGATGTCGACAACAACGACCTAGGTGACGGTGCGCCGGCTACTCCATCAGCACAGACAAAAGTGCCAAGTTATGGGGCGCCGAGCTGCTCCTCACCATGGGTGGACGATCCATGGTGGACTGAAGACGGCGACACAGGGTCGGCTACTGGTGGTGCAGCACCTAGTGCCACGGTCGACACGCAACAGCCAACAACGTCCACAACAGTAGATGAAGACCCTCCAAGTTCAGTGGGACAAAGCACGGTGGCTGGGTCCCCTGAGCGGACTCCGGGAAGAGCACCAACGCCGGTGAAACTTCAGCGAGTCCTAGATCTCTACCCGAAGGTGGCGCTTCGAAAGATCAATCCTGTGAGGATGAAAAAGGCCAGAAGGGAGTGTCTACTCATCACAGAAGAACCAGCCACGTTCGAGGAGGCGAACGAAGAAGAATCATGGCGTAAAGCTATGGATGACGAGCTTGGTTCAATCCAGGATAATGACATGTGGAGTCTTGTTAATCTTCCTGTTGGGCACAAGCAATAGGTCTCAAGTGGGTCTTCAAAGTTAAAAAGGACTCACAAGGTGCCGTGGTGAAGCATAAGGCTCGTTTGGTAGCCAAAGGATATGTCCAGCAGCAGGGTGTAGATTTTGAAGAAGTATTTGCTCCAGTTGCAAGAATGGAATCAGAACGGTTGTTGATTGCTCTACCAGCCCAAGAAGCTTGGCTTTTACACCATATGGATGTGAAGTCTACGTTTCTGAATGGAGAACTAGAGGAAGAAGTGTACGTGAAGCTGCCCACTGGTTTTATCAAGAAGGGGGAAGAGCATAAAGTATTCAAATTGCACAAAGCTTTGAATGGCTTGCGGCAAGCACCTAGGGCATGGAATAGCAAACTTGATAGCACCTTGATTTCACTCGGTTTTGTGAAGTGTCCGCTTGAGCACGTTATGTACAAGAGAGGTGCACCGGTTCAGACTGTCTCCTTATTGGCGTGTATGTAGATGATCTCTTGATCACATGATCCGATGAAAGGGAAATTGGAAGGTTCAAGAAGCAAATGAAGGAATTATTTAAAATGAGTGATCTTAGCTTGTTAAGCTATTACCTCGGGATCGAGGTGCGTCAAAGTAAAGACGGGATCACGTTGTGCCAGGAGGCATATGCCATAAAGATCTTGCAGAATTGTGGCATGGAGGATTGTAATCCTTCGCAAACGCCTATGGAGGCGAGGCTCAAGTTGAGCAAGAGGAGAAAGTCGCCGACTGTTGATTCAACCGAGTATCGAAGTATTGTCAGAAGTTTACGATATCTTGTGAACACTAGGCCAGATTTGGCATACTCAGTTGGCATAGTAAGCAGGTACATGGAGAACCCTACCACTGAGCATTTGACTGTTGTGAAACAGATTTTGAGATATGTGAAAGGGACTCTGAAGTATGGTTGCAAGTACACAAGGAAGGAGGACAAAGCACTTCTAGTGGGCTATAGCGATAGTGACTCGGCAGGGGATGTAGATGACCGAAACAGTACATCGGGCGTTGCATACTTTCTGGGAGAAAATCTGATCACTTGGTTATCGCAGAAGCAAAAGGTGGTTGCCCTCTCATCTTGTGAAGCCGAATACATTGCAGCGGCGACAGCGGCGTGTCAAGGAGTGTGGCTCAGTAGACTCCTTGCTGATTTGACGAACCAGCAGCAAGAACAAGTAAAGCTTAGAGTTGATAACAAATCCACAATATCATTGTGCAAAAACCCCGTTCATCATGATCGCAGCAAGCACATTGATATAAGGTACCATTACATCAGAGAATGTGTAGAAGAAGGCAAGGTGGAGGTGGATTATGTCAGCACTAAAGATCAACTCGCAGATATACTAACAAAGTCGTCGGGAAGACTTTAGTTTCAGGAGATGTGCGAGAAGATTGGAGTCGTCAGTCGCATCTGTGCTTAGGGGGGTGAATGTGAGTTACAGCACATGCTATATTAGGCTAAATTGAGTTCGTCGAAGTCTGTACAGGATAGCCAAAGTATAAGGTGATTCCTCAGTCGTTCCAATCTCTAGGAGTTAAGTAGAGTCCTAAACCAGACCAACTTGTGGTCTGGGTCACGTCGTGCTGGGCAAGTTAGGAGGCCGTGTTGGACGTGAGGTCGGTTCATTGAGCCATATATAAAGCAAAGGAAACGAGATTGAAAAGCTGCGAACTTGGGCAGCACCGAACTATTGTTCTGTTCTTATTTTCCTAAGCTAACTTCTTCACGTTTTGATCTGGGAACTAACAATGTACTCCCTCCGTTCGGAATTACTTGTCTCAGAAATGGATGTATCTAAAACTAAAATACATCTAGATACATCCATTTTTACGACAAGTAATTCCGAACGGAGGGAGTAGCATGCATGGCCTGTGTTTTGATTTTCGGCCGCAAAAAGTGGATTTCGGCCGAATTTCGGCCATCTCGGCCTGAGGCGAAAAGTATATTTAGACCGAAATTGCTCATATTTGGCAAATTTTGGTCAAATTTAAGTCAAATTGAAGTCAAAATTTGATCAAATTTCAGCCGAAATTTTTGAAAATGGCCGAAATTCGGCCATCTCGGCTTAGGGCGAAAAAAAGCTCAAACCGAAAATCAAAACACAGCATGGCCTTGAAAGCTGCCACCTCCATGTCCTCGATCACGACACATGGAGAGGTTGCCTCCCTCGTTTGTCCAAAGAACTCGGCCATTAGAACAGGGGACCTCGCAGCGAGTATGGCGTTGTGAGCAGCAAACTTCTCGCTGCCCACACTAAATGTGACGTCGGCTCCCGTCCCCCTACACAAGAGCTCACTGAGGTGCTTGTGCAGATTGGCGGTCGGGACAGGCACCGTTGTTGCCACAGCCGGTGGTTCTTTGAGGACCGTGCTGGTGCACCGCACGGTCAGATAGTCGTCCCTGGGACAAGCCGGCTGCATTAAAGAATCCCTTTGCACGAGCAGGACTGTATTTGAGCAGTCTTTGTGGCGCCTGAACACATGTGCCAAATTCTTTTCAGAGTGTGGTGCATTGCCCACCATCCTCGGATGTACCAGGAGGCAGCTTAGGCTCGCCGTCACAGCGCCTGTGCGGGGGGCATCACTCAGGAACATAAGCTTAAGTGCTACGTACCAATTGCTGTACCAAGCACGTGGAAAGCAATGGATTTCCCACTCGTACCCATCGACGTGGATAGCATTGGATTTGATGAGCTCAGTGCTGCCTAGGGTCGAGGACACCAAGCTGAACCCGTCGATCTTGAACAGTCGCTCGAAGCGCGCGGTATCAGTGAGGTTTGTGCAGGTATTAGCAACCATGGCGCAGGCTGGAGAAGAGGGGGTGCAGACGGAGAGGAAGTGGAGGTTGGGGGTGAGAAGATGATGGACTGATGGCGGAGCAGGGCAATTTGTACAGCAGGGGCGGCAATTAAAACCAGCGAGGTGGTGACTCCTCGGGTGGAGACGCCGGCATGCATGGGCGTTGGAAGTTGAAGACACAACACCGAAGTGGTCAATCAATGCAAAATACCCAACAATCTTTGCGTTCACCTTCCCGATGAGTCGTCTGCCAACAGTCATGGAATCAGCGGAGTACATAGCGTGCTACGAGGGCATGTACAATGGTGCTATCTTAGGAGTGTCACCTAAAGATAAATGATGAGGTGGTCAATCTAAGAAAAAAGATGATCTCTTATTTAAGAGAAGACAAGAGATAATCTCATAGCATAATTTGTCTCACCACATTTTTAGGAATGACTAGTTATTGAAGATAAGGCTAAGAGATGACCCATTGTAGACATTGTTTTTTGTCATCTCTAAATTACATGCAAGATTTAAGATAAGATTGTCTTATCAACCATTGTACATGCCCTGATAAAATAGATAATGAAAAAAAACATAGCGTGCTATGACAAGATAGACTGTTAGCGTGCAATTAGCGAGACACTATAAATAAATTTATTTAGTGAGCGACACTATAACGCCATTTGCAGTGCTCCACGGTGGACAGGTGCTAAGCATATGCCACATAAGCAAAAAAATGACATATGACACAACAATTAAGAAGGTGAGATAGGACTTTAATGACCCCAGGAAGAACCAATGCCAAGCGCGTGAACCTAGGCAAACCACTTAAATGAAACAACTTGACCAATGCATAAAATACTTTAGGTGCCAACTCATTAAATAAAATATGCTTAGCAACCACAATTAAGCACCTATGCATTGGAGAGTTGAGTTGCTAAGGTATTTACTACTAATGCATTTTTTTGAACATCAGTACAGGCGCAAGCACTCATACATACGTGCATACACTCACCCCTATGAACGCACACGTGCGCACCCTATCCCTATGAGGCACCATCGAGAGACTGAGCCGGCATTGTCATCTTGAAATTTATGAAGTCACCGTAGGCGCCTCGTCGTCGATAGGAACATCTCCTCTCACTGAAAGCGCATCGCCGGAAAGGTATCTAATGCACTTAGCACCTCATCTAAGCATATTTGCATTGGAAGAGGTCTAAAAAATAGCGTGCTATAGCATATAGAGAATTGCCTCGCTATATAGATCAATGCACAATGTGTCCTAATTGCACGCTATAGTGCGCTATAGCATGCTAATAGAGTATTTCAAAGGGCGGCACTATTTTGTATAGCGAGATATTTTTTCCTTGATTAACAACGATATAACATGCTAGTTTTTCGCTGATAGTAGCACAATGGTGGATGGTGTTCCAACCATTACGTACGTGGGCGCCCCAGAACAGCTCCGCTCTTAAAAACACAAGCCAAACCGGCCGGGTAACTCCACGGTGTCCCGCTCAAAAAGAAAATCTGTGGTACACCTCATTGTTTTCGTGAAGCTCTTCAGGGGACTCCACTACCACCTTTCTGCCCTCACCAAAAATCCTAAACCTACCAAAAGGAGAACCCATATTAAAACCGCTAGTTGAATATACATGCAATTGTCATGCATATGTTCTTTGAAAAAGAAAACTCCTACTATGTTGTATGTGAAAATTTAGCAAGATTGTCACAAGATTTCATTTGTCTTTGGCCATAACACTGTGATTTGAGTATGAATGAAATCATGTCAAACCGGCAGCTACATGAATTGATCAGTTACTTATCCATTTTTCAACTTTGACGAGTTGTTAATCGATAGGACAAATAATATAACAATCCATTTGAACAGTCGAACCATAATACTTGCAAAGGTCATTTATATTGAAGTCCTCATCGAAAATGTTAAATCAGGAGGAGGATCTCCACGCAGGCCAAATTTGAAAAATTCGAAAGTCATACATTTATGTTTCAAAAAATTCTAAAGAAAATAGACATACACCCAGACACATTATGCACGTGTGCGTAAATTTTCATGATGAAATACTTTAAAATGGGAGCTACGTAAAAATAAACAATTATGTGGCTTCTCAGCATATGCATTGTTCATTCTCAACTTCCTCAATTTTTTTTTGGTGCAACTCACAATTTAAGGTAGTTCATTGTGAAATTTTACTTGCATATACATTACATAATTGTATATACATGTACAATTTTTCAGATTTTTTTTAAACTGAAAAGTTGGAATATTGATTATTATTTTCAAGATTTTTGGCCTCCAAAACACCCATTTTGAATGATTTATTTTGAATTCCAAGTATAGGGGTACTAAGCAATGCAGCAGTCATATATGCCAAAATAATAGTAAGAGCAAATGCACCTCGGCAATTACAATATATATAGAAGTTGGGCATAGATGATCATTATGCAAAAGAGAGGATGGCATAAGTTAGTTCTACAAGGTCATGCACTGAAGGTGAAGAAATAGTAAAACATAGACTCAAGTGGAACTTAAGCCCCTAGCTACGTTTCAGTTCCTTCTCCCACGCATGGAAAGGACAATGCTAGTAAGCACTGCGGGGCAGCTTGTCTCCAGATGCTTATACCCCTCCGTCGCCACCACGGCATCAAGGATCGCAGGAGTGCTGATGATAAACTCAACACACTTAGCCTTAAGGTGCGAACAGTTGTGCTGCTCAGCCAAAGTCAGAGTCGTCGCCACCGTGTCAACGTTGATGCCACCAGATAATGCTCCCTCGCAGACACTGGCGGAGGGTAGTGGAGGCGAAACTGGCTGCGACCCCCCCTTCCAAAATTGCAAAAAACAAACTACTCCCTCCGTCCGGGTTTATTAGGCCCCATTGTATTTATTAGGACCGTCTATATTATTGCCTAAAAAACAAAATTTTGACCGAGGACTGTTGTTGCCTATCTGCACACTCGTCGACCTCCAGCCTTCTTCCCCAACTCCCCGTGCCTCCACTCCTCCACTCGGTCTCCAATTCTCCATGGCCATGGCGACCTGCCGTCTGCCGACCTGATTTGAGCGATTGATACCTCTGAAACCAGAACTCCTCTATTCTTCTGACCTCTCCTCAATCCCCTCCTCAGTTGCAGCCTCACGCCATGACGCCGTGAAGCTGCGCACCCACGCTCGACGCACTGGACCTGCTCGATTGGAACCGCACACCCACACCGTCACGCCACCGACGCCCATGTGCTACACCCTTGGTTACTCGTTAGTGCAGTAATGCCTAGACTTGTTAAAATACAGACTTGCAGACTTTTCAGTAGTAGTTCTTGGTTACAGACTGATTGTCCTTGTTCTAGATTAGTTGATTGATGATTGTGAACTGAAGCGTGATGATAGTTTATTCATTTGGATGTCCACTCCATTAGTTAACTGCTACTTCCTTTGTCCCGAAATATAAGAACGTTTTTAACACTACACTAGTGTCAAAAACGTTCTTATATTATGGGACGGAGTGAGTACAAAATTTGATGCATTGTAAATTTTGCATCAAATTTTTGATTTAGGTAGCAGTAATGGGGTAAGAAAACAACCTACACCTAGCCTCTGCATAACTAAGATACACACAGTAAAACAAGGTCTTCTAACTATCTCATAAATCTGTTCCATGTCCTGTGTGTTTTCATACATGACGTGTGTTTTTATGTAGAGTTGGCCCCCTCTTATGCTTTGGTCACGCTCCGCCACTGCTCGCAGATAACCTTGAGCCGGTCCAACCCATACCTGTCAGCCGCCACAAGCAGATGCTGAGCCATCGTCTCCACTGCCTCCAGCTCCCGATCAAGTTCAGGCACCGTGTCAGTGTAGATGAAGTGCAGCATTGCCTTGAATACTGCCGCCTCCATGTCCTTTATCATGATGCTTTGAGCACTCGCCTCCCTCATGTACCCAAAGAACTCGGCCATGAGAACAGGCGACCTAGCAGCGAGTATGACCTTGTGAGCAGCAAATGACTCGCCCGACACAACAAATGTGATGTCGGCTCCGGTCCCACGTTGCAAGAGGTCCCCGAAGTGTTGGGGCAGGTTGGAGGCCGGTACGGGCACCGCGGCTGCCACGTCCGTCCGTTCCTTCAAAACTGTGATGGTGCACTGCACAATCAAGTAATCATCCTTGGGATGAGCCGGCGCTGGTATAGATGATTTTTGCACGAGCTTGACTCGATTCGAGCAATCTTTGTGGCTTTTGAACACATGTGACACGCTCTTTTCAAACTGTGATACACCTCCTTGCATCACCGGATGTACCAGGAGACAGCTTAGGTTCGCCCTCACAGCCACAGTGCCGGCTTCACTAACCAACATAAGCTTGACTGCTACCCAATCACACGCCCACCTAGGTGGGTAGCAATGGATCTCCCACTCATACCCATTGATGCACCACCTGGATGTGATGCACTCATTGTCGCGTAGGGTCGAGGACATCATGTCGAAACCATCGATCTTGAACAGCCGCACAAAGCGTACGGTATCGGTGAAGTTTGTGCAGGTATTTGCCATGGCCAGAGAGAGGAGATCCTGAGGAAGTGGAACAGGTTGGGGTTGAGGAGGTAATCAATGGTGGAGCAGGGCAAAATTACCCATCACAAGATTGCAACTAAAACCAACGAACCTTGTTGAAAACGAGAGTGGTCGATCACCTTTGTTGGATTTCGCCCGAAGTATATATGGTTGACACCAAAATCGCACGAACACCACGTGCTCCAAAACTTGAAACTTTAGGGTCGCGCTAACTGCCACACGTGTGGCAGGAACGGAGACGCACCACACGTCTCTAATGTAAACAGATTGCCACGTCATCGCATGCATGCATGTAGGAATCTTTTTGGATTTTCAGTTTTTAAAATGTTTTATCTCTTAAACGAAAAATCTGATTGAAAATTCATTTTCACCATTAAATCCCTCGCGATGAGATCTTCGAAACTAGATCCCATGTTGATATGTTTTGATGAAATTTTTTTTGATTAAAAGTTGTCATGTCTATTGCATATGAATTGCCATGATGTTTACACTGAAGTTGCCATGATATGTTTCAGCTATTTTCTTCTACATTTAAAAGTAAATTTTGACATTTATAAAACGGAGAATTAAGAAACTAGATTTGCCATGAACCATAAACTAAAATTGCCATAATACATGCACGTAAAATTGCCATGGTTCATACAAAAAATAATTTTCACGGTCAAAGTACTGGAGTTGCCATCATCAAAATACTAAAATTGCCATGATGTAGAAACTAAAATTGCCACATGGCAACTTTAGTTTAAACCGAAAATAAAAAAAAATTCTGCTGATGTCATCTATTCATCAAACACATTAACGTGTGCATCAGGGGCGTGCTCTCACGCAGTCCACGTCGGATTAGCTGCAGACAAAAACGTGCCGACGCAAGCTCGTTATTGGGCGAGAGAAGAGAGAGGGCCACCTTGAAGGAAACTTCCTGCGGCTTTCCCCTTTCCTTTTCCTCTCAGCACGCAACGCCGGAAAAAAATCCTATAAGACCCGGGTCGTACAGGGCGATCGTGAGACCCACTTGGGCTGAGGACACTTGGCAAGACCGAATCTCAACGCACGCAGGCTAGTTTCCTCCTGATTCCCGTCAGCCTCGCCGAATCCCCCAAATCCTCAGTCCCCTTTCCTTCTCCCGTTCGCTCGCCGCCGCCGCCCACGACCACGACTGCGTTCCTCGGCGCTCCGGCAGCTCGCCCTTGAGCGCAACTCGTCTGCTCGCTTCTCCGGCAAGCACGCCGCGGCCGCGGCCAGCGCCCCCCGCAGCTCTCCCCTGCCGTTCACGACCGCTTTCCACGGCGCCCTGGCAGCTCGCAAACTCCTCTGCTCGTCCATTGCTACCCACCGGCGCTTCGTCCATGGCCACCCTTCTCAGTTTGGCTCCGTCGGATTTGGCCGGGTTACTTGACGTTTGACCTACTGGACGCATCTTGGCACATGGGGCTGGAGCTGCTGGCTGCATCTTGGCACATGTTGTTCTGTCAACACTGAAGATGACCATCAAAAGGCAAAAGGAAGATAGATGAGCCAGCAAAAAGATCAGCAGATCTCCAACTCAAATATGCTGTTGTGCATGCCTCTGTCATGTAGTTTAGGATGGTTGATGCTTTGTACATTTTTCTTCAAAAATTTCTAAGTTAAGATAGGATAGTTGATGCAGATTGTGGAGCAAATGTATTGTATAAATGAATTTGATGTACACTATGACTAAAAGCTCCTGGTATTTGTATAAAAGCTCCTGGTATTTGAAGTTCCTTGTGTATAAAAGCTCTTGGTATTTGAAGCTCTTGTGATGAAGTTTTTTTTTAATATCCAATAATACAATCTGAGATGTGTATTGCTGCCTACTTGTTTGTTGAATAAAGAGATAAACAGAATCATGACAAATGCCGAGCCTTTTGAAGCTCCTGTAAAATCTGCAATGTGTATTGTTGCAGTTGCCTGCTCCTGGTATTTGAAGCCCCTGGCATCAGCAGTTCATACTGCTTATAGGGATGGTAGAAAGTTGTAGAGATAGATACAAGAAAATAAAGAGAACCAAACAGATACAACTGATCATCAGATCATTTTTCCTAGGGGATTATCAGACCAGTTTCAATTGAAACTTACAACTTCCAGAGCTTCGACCGTTATAATGGGGCAAAAATTAAAATTGACAGATTACATGGTGAAAAATTACAATTCTTACATCAATCAACTGAATTTACAGTGACAAGCACTACCATTACACACATCCATCTTCAGATCCATGTTTCCGACACTAAAGAAGATCAATCGGTCAATCCCCACAAGGTGTGATGGGTGGCCTATAGTTCGTCGCCATAAACGATTCCACAACGTCATGGAGAGGCTGGACGAGTAGCCGGTGTGCCTGCTGTGAGGATGAGCACCGTCGTGCCGCTCCGCCGCCGTCGACAACAGCTCGTTCTTGTTCTTCACCATGACTGACCGCGCGACGTGACAGAGCATCTGACGGGCGACATGTGCGGATGGGGCGAGGAGGAAGCGCCATGTGCCGCATGGCCTGAGGATTTGGGGGATTCGGCGAGGCTGAGGAAACTGGCGTGTGTGCGTTGAGATTCGATCTTGCCAGGTGTCCTCGGCCCAAGTGGGTCTCACGATCGCTGTGTACGACCCGGGTCTTATAGGATTTTTCCCCAACTCCATGTCCCGTCAAAAAAAGTCCCCCAACTACATGTCGGCCACCCCAAATCCCGGCGGCGGCGGCCGCCGCCGGAAGTGGACGAGCGCCACACGGGCGTGCTGGGGCTCTACCTGCACCCGGACTGCCGGACATCGACCTCAAGAAGCTGTGTTGGCTCCTCCTCAAGGCCAAGCTCGCGCCATGCCTCCCAATGGATCGATAGATAGAGCGTCGCGGGTGGAGAGGCGGCCGGCCGGTGGAAGGGGCAGCCTCTCGATTATTGGTTCTCGGAGGTGCGACAAAGCCGAGGAAGAAGCCAGGCGCCTGATTCCCCGCGGTTCGTGTTGTTCCTCTCCTCCATGCCCCCTCTGCAACCTCTCCTCCTCACCATTCATGGCCATCGGAAGGACTGCAGGAGGCAGAGTAGGGCGGCTCGAGCGTGCGATGAGCTTCTCGACTGGAGCTCGCCGTCGGCGGCGAGTGCGGGTGGCCAGCTCACGCCGTCTCAACCCTCTGCCTCTCCCTCACATACGACTCGCGCCGTCGCTGCGTTCCCCATTCTTTTCCCGTGCTTTTCGATTGGCCCGGCGGTGAGCTGCAGTGCCGCTAGCTCGTCGGCGACGGCTACGACGCCATCTGTGCCGTCCCTTGGTCCCTTCCCCCGGCAGCAACCTTCTTGACGGTCTGGTCTTCCTCCTCCCCCCTCCCTTAATTTCTAGGGTTTTGAAGTTGGTTCAGTAGTTAATTCACGGTCCATGAGTTTGTGTAGAACGACAGGTGGCGGCGGAAAGAGCCATTCCATGACGGATCTCTGGTATGATGACTCCTTCCTCTGTTTCCCCGGTTCTGGATTCAAGTTCCCAAATGGATACTGTTTTTTCTTGATAGTGACTTTTGGAATTTTCGATTTGATAGATGAGAGGGCCAGCAAAATGTAATCAATCAATGGAGACGAAGTATTTGTCCAATTGTTTGCAAGGCTGGTGAGAATCTATTGGCCGTCGTTTGTTTAGTGTCATAGTCTTAGAGCTTTTTCTGATTCTCTAGAATGTTGAAACAGTCTGGCTGTTTCAGTTTACGTCTTGCATGGTCAGTGCAGATGAAGTTTTTTTGGATTAATGTTTCCGCCCTAACGAGTTCCTTCCATTTTTATGTCTCAGGCTGTACGATCTCCGCAGATTGGCGCTTCTTTGTTCTGCCAGTGGAGATTCAGTGTATCACTGCAAATTCCTTACACCGGCAGTGTATCATAGCAAGTTCCTTACACTAGCAAATTCTATGTTTTTTGTATTTTTGTCGATGCAAGCCTGTCCTTCGACTATAAAAGGAGCAGATATTTCTTTTATTGTCAAGTCTAATCCTTTTTTGATGCATTGCAGATTGTTATCAAACTCTCAAAAAGGAAAATCAGCTTTATTCTAATTTGGCAAAGCTTGGAGGATATTTTTACAGGTTCAACACTTGCTTTATTGCTTTCTTACCTTTCTTTCTTCAAGACAATATTTTCCTAGCAGTGCTCGATAACTTTAAATCCATATTTTTGTTCTTTGCATTATCATAAAACGGTGTTGTTCTATTTTACTACTGAGCTTACCATCAGAACCACAGCCCGATGAGAACATTGTAAACTAACTGAAGATGGCTTGCTTCCCTTTTATGGTACATGCTTGGGAATACTAATTATAGCTGACAGAAAATGTGCTTTTTCAGCATGAAGATAAGAGGATGGGAAGGGATGATCTTCATGAGCCTCAGTGGTACTATCATATTATCATAACTGCTGCAAAGTTCATAAAATGATCCCTGTTTCAGACTCAGATCAAAGGAACAAGCTGATCAATACGTTTCAGCCATGGTTAGCCTCTCTTGCAATTTTCTGATGTCAGGTTTTAGCCATAATTTTTGTGATTAGGTTGATCACCTGCATCTATATATCTTTCTACTATCAACAATATTCTCTCAAAATTGTCATAAGCATGTTCCTTGAATATGTAGGAATACTGCATCAAGAAAAACAATCAAGTTGAGCATACTGCAATGTTTTGACAGGAGATTCCGTTAGCTTTCAGACAAAGTAATCCAGTAGATAGGTCAACAGATTTTCAAGGAACAACAAGCCTTCAATGAACTCAGCCGGTAATAGAAGGTTTTTTTCTGCCTAAATCTTATATTTTCAATCTGTAAGAATCTGTTTTGACAATGACATGAAACTTGTAAGTCACATCGTTTCATCCATACTCATGCATCAACATGTTCCATAGAAAACTTATACAGAACTGAATCAAAAGAAGCTGCTTTCATTTCAAGAATTTGTTCAATCCTAAAAAATGTGAAATCTATCTAAGGAAGTGCATCGACACACAGCGTGTGCTTAGTCACAATTTTACATACATCATTGCTCGGTCCCCATCATATAAACTGATACCATTTCATTTTCATTCCCTGCACTCTATCTTCCTATTTGATCCTACAATTGGACTCACTCAGTGTACTATTACCTTTTCTTTTCACTGTGAGATCCATGCCTCATTACCTGTATGTGCCATTCTGTGAAGGGAGTCCAGTACTAGCTAATTCCACTTAGTACAAGATGTATGCCTGATTATCTGTGTGCGCAATTTGTCAAGAACACACATGGTAAAGTTTTATCACTACTGCTTACCCGGTTACTCTCCTCTCAGACTGCATAATTGAATTACCTCAATATTATGTTGTATTCTATTCAATCTCATATATGTCGTTTCCATTACAAACAAATATCTTTCTTATTTCTCACAGTAACAATTCTCTCAACACATGCTCCACAGCACGACGACGACGAGCATCCGGAGAAATCATCTGCGGTAAGTACGTGCGCTGTTCATAATGTTTAGTACGACTGGAAAGAAAACAAAAACCTGTGGCTGCAGAGATCATAGTGTACAAAATGGTGGCGAAGGTTACATATAGGGGACTGCTATTACTTTTTAGGCAAAATTCTGAGTGCTTTATGCAAGTGGTTGTCATACGTTCAGATTTGTATATTCTGTTGCTCTCGTTTAATTTGCAGTAAGCTGACTTTATTTCACTTTTGATTTCTGTTGGTTAGTACATTCTAAAGATTGGTGATGGAGATGCTACCCAGTGCATGAGTGGATTCATAGCCTTGGACTTTCCTCCTCCCTATGGACCTATCCGGTAAATTATGCGTGGCTTATGTTCTCAGAGCCTTCTGCTTTTATCGACATTGACCTCTTCTTAGTGTACTATTGCACTCTCATAACACAGACGGGTTAGTAATTAAGGTTTCTTGATCTGTGAGATTTATCTGCAGTCGTTGGGAGCGCTAAACACCTCTGAAATACTGGAAGCGAATGTTCCACAAAACTGCTGTGCTGACTCTAACAGTGAGGACTTGCTGTTGTAGGATCCTGGGTGATATATTCATGGGAGCCTACCATGCTGTATTCGACTATGGCAACATGAAGGTTGGGTTCGCGAAGGCGGCATAGGGTCCCCCATGGTGGATGGATGAGCCGCAAAGCTGCCTAATCTTCAGGTCGGTTTCGTCTTCGTCAAAGCATGTATGTGCATATGTTACATGCTTAATAATAATTATGTGATCTGGGATAATAAACATGTCTGTTATGATTTGTCCAATATAATGAAGCAGGCTTTCATACTCATTATTTGCATATAAGCATGTTTCTCTTGAATCCCAACTGAAAAACGTGTCTACAACGTGTTTTTGTTCATATCTGCTTATTCACCTAAAATCATATTTGGGGTATCTCAAAAGACTCAAATTAGATCGATGTATTGAAACTGAAGGATGGTCGATTTGGTTGGGAGTAAAAACTGTAGGGTAATGCACTTTTTTTATATTGAGTTGTTTCTTGAACACAAATCCTTGGGAGAGGAAGAGTTTCTGATGCGGGCAAGGAATCAGATCTTCAGGTGACCACACATTCATTCAAACCAGGTGACCCATACTTCCTTTTATCTCCCTTGCATTTTTGATTTGGTTCACCTCCACTCCCATCCTAGCTTGCTCTTTTGGGTTCCTATAGGTTGGTTGCAAGGCAGTGAAGAACTGAAATACCTGAAGAGAACATTAGGAGATGATGCTAGAAGCTTGCTTGTGTGCTACCTGTTGTTGTCATTCGAAGGAGGAAGGAATGTGCATATTCTCATTGAATAGAAAAAAGAGGCACTATGGTGAGAGTTGACTAAATGTAGAGTTGAATCCCTTTACCATAGTAGTTTAAATAGCAACCAGAAGTTATTTTCCTGAGCCAGCGATTAATCAATGCTAAAGCTGCTCCGCATATTAGTAAGAAATGTTGTATTTTAGTTAGAAAGTATAATTTCATTACTGAATCAGTGACCGATCAATGTTGAATTAGCTTCGAATATTTTGTGAAAGTTCGTTGAATCACTTGTCTGAATCTTTATACCAACTATGATAATTTTAGTGTAAATAGGAGAGTGGAAGGGGCGGCTCCCACTTGGCACCGCCCCAACTTTCTATCAAGAGGCGCCCCAACCCCTAGTACATGGCAAAATGAGTGGTGATGGAGGCGTGTGGGCGATGTGCAAACGCCCACGCGTGTGGGCGTTAACATTTCCGAAACTTTAAGCCAGGGATTTAGCCAAAGGTACGTCCGGTGTCTCTCTTTCTTCTTTATTTCTTCTCAAATCTGCAAATATATTACAGTACTTTAGTAGTTCAAGTACAATCTGGTTATAGGGCTCCGTATGCATGTGTATTTCAGAGCTAACCTACTCCGAATCCACATCTAAACATCTTGCGGGACGGACACGTCACTTTCCAAAACTACTCCAGGCCACTTTGATTACTTTGGACTCACTTTTAGGGCTAAACAAAACTTACTCGAATTCCCTCAAAAAAAAAAAAACTTACTCGAATTCCATGCGAACTGCACTATGGACTCTGTGGGAGCTGTACGTACATGGCAACATGCAAACGCTCAGCCATGGGAAAAACAAACAAACAAACATGCAAAGGCTTAGACGAACCAAACTGACTCAAACTAGTACTTCCTCCGTTCCCTAATATAAAACCTTTTAGCTTTTTGTCATGTCATACAGTCAGGCTCCCGCGACGCGCTGAGAAACAGGCTCCCGCGACGCGCTCCGCGTGCACGTCTCGGGAGATCCAAATCGGCCGCCAGCGACGCCCGCTCGTCAACGTCTCCATCCCCTCGCCGCCGCCGGAGTGCGCCTGCCGGGCGAAGCCCGTGCGGCGCGGGCGGCGGCGAGGCACTCCCTCCTTCCTCTGGTCCTCGTGGCGGCGACGCGGGTCGGCTGATCGGGGATAAGGGGCGCCTCATCCGGCTGGTCTCCCGGAGGCGGGGACGGCTGGATCCGGCGGCGACTGGGCTAGGAGGAGGTGGCGCGGTGCAGTGGCGCTGGTGGCGGGGTTTCGGTCAAGGTCGTCTTCTTCGATCTAGATCGGGATCTCCATCGGGGGCGTCGCATGGTGGTGGCGTGACCGGATCGGCGGCGGCGTCACCGGTTCGGCGGTGGGCACCGCTCGGTTCCAGCCAACCGCGAGATCGGGACGATGTGGCCTCCGGTGAAAATCGCGACTGACTGCGGTCGGACGATGGCGGCGTCTCGGACGTCGTTCCCTTCTTGAGGCATCGTCGTTGCAGGTCACGTCAACCTAATCGGAAGGTTCCGGGGGAAATCCTAGATCTGGATCTACTGGATCAGACGATGGTGATGTTTTGATGTCGTTCTCCCTCTTGGGGGCATCGTTTTGGAGCAAGTGTTGGCTGGAGGGGACAAGAGGAGGAGCGGCGTGGTATCTGACACGTCGACAACGGCGGGTCTCAGCGGCATGGAGCAGCGGGGTCTCGCCGTTGGGCATGTGATGATGGACGAGCGCAGGATGGTGGCGTTGTCTGGCGTCGTGGTGGCGTCGACGGCAGCTAGACCGGGTAAAGGTACATGCAGCAGTACAGCACTAAAGATGGATTGTTGGCAGGTGGCTGCGACGGCCTCATACCCGGCTGGCATCCAGGTTGAGGAGTGCGCCGGACTGTGGGTGCCCCATACCCGGCAGGCGTCCTGGTTGGGACCTCAGGTCTTAGATGTTAGGTTTAGCTGCGAGGTCTGTTTGGTATTAGGGCCAGACTATCAGCATCCCTTAATCAATTGGATAGGAGTAGCGACAGATGTTGCCTAGACGGTGGCTTTAGTCTTACTTTTGTATGACTTTGTAAGGTCTTGTGTGAATAATTAATAAAGTGGCGGCATGCATCGTTCAGATGCAGAGACCGGGGGTCTTCCTCCATTTCTAAAAATATGTATCTAGACACATTTTAGTATGTATGTTCGCTCATTTTATTATGTATGCAATTAATTTTTTGAAATAGCTATAAGGTCATATATTAGAAAACGGAGGGAGTAGAAACCAGGAAACTAATCCAAACTTACATAAATTATTTGGTAATTTAGATTATTTTCTGACCACATTGACCCTCTCTATTCGCCTTCACGATGAGCAGGGCCGGGCCAGAAAAATCAGGGGTATGTGCCAAACTATTGTGAAGCAAGGCTTTTCTCTCCAAACGTTTTCTCCTCTTAGGACAAACTCTCCCCTCCAGGCTTCATCGGCAAACCCGCGGATTGGCCTCCCCTCTACTTGCTGCTATGGCGGCCAGTGGCGTGGATAGGAATTGTGTTTCGACTAGTAGTTTAGGTTAGGGTTTGTTAGCCCTTGCAGGTGCCGCGCTCAGGCGGATGGCAAGGCCTATTCTGTGAGTTTGTGTTCCGGGCTCTGATCCTCCTTGAGTTCGCCCATCTGGATGTAGTCGAGGAGCTCCAACATAGATTTCTTCCGTCTCCTTGAAGCGGCGAGGTTAGGATTTCTCGCCGCGTGTCGCGACAGCGAGATTTGTTGTCAGTTGCTTCAGATTTATTCTTCAAGGGTTTGACGGTGACGACTACGACTCCAGGGCGCTGGTCCTTAAGGGCTCGTGCTCGAAGACTCCCAGCAGCCATCGACAAGATCAAGCCGGTTGCAGTAGGGGAGTGGCGACAGCGGCCCGTCGGCAGCTCGTTCTGGCGGCGGTAGTGGTTGTTCGGTGATCTATGGACCTCGATATAATTTTTGCCATGTTTGAGGTACTTTGTACTTGCGAAGAACTTTTATAATAGATCTGAACTTTTTTTGCGAAAAAGGGGCATGTGTCAAACTCTAGAATGAGACCTACCTTACTTATAAAAATGGAATGACAATAATGTTTATGTTATAACGTGTTACATAGCAGTGGGATCTATTAAGGATCGTACCTAATGTTCGCATAATCTTTATTTGAACAAAAATATTCTTTTCTTTATCTAAAAAAGTAGCACCATTCTTTCTCCTCGCAAAAAAAAAAAGAGTAGCACCATTCTTTCAGAATTTCTTTGAAATTAAATCTTCAATAGAATTCTCATAATAAATTGTCTCGAACACTTACTCTCAAGTGCTATTGTGGCCAAATCAGTAAGTCCTTCTTGTGGCCAAAAGATGAAAAGAACAAAAGAAGCTACAAAGTATCGGCAACAGTCAAAATACAAACCTCAAAACAAGAAAAAACAAAACTAGCGGAACACACGTTCAAAAATTCAGGTGCCGCCGGTCCTTGCCAATGGAAACGAGTTCCTTATTCGCCGAGCTCAAGCTGCTTCCATATTTCGTTCATTTTTTGCTTTCTTTTTTTACTTTTGTTTATACTTTCAAAGACTATATATCTGTATTATGAAAAACCCTTTACATATTTTTTTTTCAAAAATGATAATCAAGTATTTTAAAAAGTTAAATGTGTATTTATTTTTTTCTGATGTATACAATATATATATAACGTGCATGAAGAGGTAGACATCGAAAATATATTTATACAAATATTAAGCATGTATTTTTAAACGTTAGACAAATATAAAAAATTATTCCTCATGTACACGACAAAAGTACAACGTGTATGAAAAAGTAGACACTATAACATGTATTTACAAAAAAATCTATTTATGAAATATTAAACATGTACATAAAAAAGGTTCCTGATGTATATGAAAAATGTATATTAGGTGTGAAAAAATAAGAGATAAAAAACTTATATGTCACAGCCCTAGAATTTGATTGTAAATAGTTGCACAAGCATCCATGCATCATGTCTAAATTTCTTTGAAAGTTGAAATGGGGATTGTTGAAACCCTAGCACCAATTGAATTCAACTAGGTTCAATAAAAAATATTTTCAACGAACCCAAATGCCCCTTTAGAAAAGTTCATGATTTTTGTTAAGGGTGAAAGCCTCTGCCAAAAATGATGCACATATCTCTAGGCCATTCTGGATTTCTGAATTAAATCATATGTTATTTGAATTTGGGATTTAAATGCTAGTAAATATTTTAAAAGCCCAAATAATCCTAAACTGAAATGTTTCATGTTGTATATATTATATACAGTGGGTATGTACAGTTTGGTGATTTTTTAAAGGGTCTAGGTATTTTTAGAAAAGCCACAAAGATTACAAAAAAAAGAAAACAGAAACAAATAAACGAGAAGAGAGAGAGAGACCCACCTGACTTACCTGGCAGCCCACCTGGCCCAGCCCCTCCAGCTGGCCCAGCCCACTGGCCAAAGCGGTCGTCCTCAACCTCTGCCAGTAGGCAGAGGCGTGTCGCCCGCGCGCGCGCTCGCCCCTGGCCACCTCCTGCCTGCCTGCCGCCTCCCCGACGCGTCTGGACGACGCCACGCGCTACCCCGGTCCCTCTCTCCCACTCCCCTCGCTCTCTGCTCTCTCTCTCGACCTCTTCTCCCTCCTCTGTTTCCTCTTCTGAGCGCAGCCGTCGCCGCCGACGAACACCACCACGGCCACGGCCATCCCCGAGCCGCCCTGAGCTATCCTCGAGCTCCGCCACCTCGTTCCCTACCTCCTCACCGAGCCACGCGACCGGAAGGGCCCCGAAGCGCCGCCCCGATGCTTCTCTCCTCCTCGGCTGCCGGAGATCCGCCTCGCCGCCCCGCTCAACTCCGGCCACCCTCGAGCCCACTGACCCTTCAAACGGACTCACGGTGAGCCCCTGAGTCGTTTTCCCCTGCTCCCCTGGTCGCTTTCGACCTCTAAGCCATAGCCCCATCGTGACCGAGAGCTCCGGCGCCGCCGCGAGCTCGTTTCCGGCGAGCTCCGGCCACCACAGCCGCTGCCGCTCGCCCAGTTGGATGCGGCGCACCTTCAGCTATCCGTAGACGCAAACCACGCGCAAAACCAAGCCCCGTAGCAGTTTCCCGGCGAGTTTCCGCCGCGCCTTGAGGTCACCGCCGGCCAAACTCTGGCGGGGTGACATGGTTGCTTGGTTAGGTGTTAATCACCACTAATTCCCCTAATAGTCACTGACATGCGGGCCGGCCCGACTAATTAAACTAGGTTAAGTTTAATTTATATTAGGATTAGCCACAGTCACTGACTTGTGGGTCCTGGCCGTCAGGTTTGACCTGGACCCGGCCTGTTGACCTGCTGACATCACACCTACGTCATGCTGACGCAGTTAAACCTTTTTCTGGATTTATTTTTATTCAGAAAATTCCAGAAAATAGTATAAACTTCTAAAAATCATAGAAATTCAACCGTAACTCCAAATAAAATAAATTATATATGAAAAATGATCAGAAAAATCCAATCTATCCATCTGTACCATTTTCATGCATGTTAGAACAACTTATATCTGCTGTTTAGCACAAATCATATAATGGCATTTAAACTTCACATATGGAGTTTGGATTTGAACTTAGGGTTCAAACCAACTTCATTTAACTTTGTTGCTAGTTGCATTAGCTCAAAACACAAGCATATTGCCATGTCACATTCATGCATCATATTGTTGCATTGCATTGATGGTGTTTCCTTCTGTGTTGCCGGTGTTTGTCCCCTCTCAGTAGACGACGTACCGACGATGAGTTCGATGACACCGATGAAGAACTATATTATCTTCAGAAGTGCCAGGCAAGCAAAACCCCCTTGTTCATTCCGATACAATCCTACTCTCTCGCTCCTGCTCTATTTTACTGCATTAGGACAACAACGATACAACTGTTACTTGCTGCGGTAGTTGAACCCCTTTATCCTCTGCATGACCTGTCATTGCCACAGTAAATAGATGAAACCCACTAGCATGAGTACGAGTTGTTTGAGCCCTGTTGTGCCTACTCATTCATGCTTGTTTGTCATGCCTGCTACTGCTTAGAGTTGAGTCAGGTCTAATTCATCGAGGATGAATTGGAGGTGTGTGAACATGTCCTACTGTGTGTGAGCTAAGTGTGTGAACACGATTTGGTAAAGGTAGCGGTGAGAGGCCATGTAGGAGTACATGGTGGGTTGTCTCATTGCAGCCGTCCTCAGGAACTGAGTTCTGTGTTTGTGATCCATGAACATCTACTACCACTCATTGGGATCCTTAATTGACCCTCTCGGCTTCTTAATCACCCTTGTTCTTTGTCCATGAGTCGCAACTAGTTTCTGGTGTTTGTAGGTAGTGCTATTTTTCTACCAAGTGGCACCCGGCAGGGTGGGCTTGTGACAGACTAGGCACACGTGGCCTGGTGTACCGAGTGGCACCCGGATGGTGGGCTCGGGAACCCTGCACACATCGTTTGGGGCCGTGAGCGATGATGGATTCATGTACCTAGGGTAGGGTCACAGGCCTGACCTAGATGTCCTACCCAAGGGCACCCTTAGAAGAGATCACCTTCCAGTCGACCAACGAGGAACTCACTCGACTGACTGGAAGGACTCGACCATGGAGACTCACTCGACCATGAAGATACACTCGACCACCAGAAGGTCAGGAGGCACTCTGCACTGCAACGGCCTGTAATTGAATAAGACTTAATGATAGTTAAGGCACTTTATGCGGGGCGTTACCAGTAACGCCCCAGACTTATAATGTACTTAAACCCCTTCATTACGTGGACTGGCAGGGGTCCTGGCGCACTCTATATAAGCCACCCCCCTCGACAGGCAGAAGGGTTCGGACTCTTGTAACACATATACACATAATCCACTCGACCGCCTCAGGGCTCCGAGACGTAGGGCTTTTACTTCTTCCGAGAAGGGCCTGAACTCGTACATCGCTTGTGTTTACAACCTCTCCATAGCTAGGACCTTGCCTCTCCATACCTACCCCCCACTCTACTGTCAGACTTAGAACCACGACAGTTGGCGCCCACCGTGGGGACGGTGTCTTAGCGATTTTGTGGAGAAGTTGCAGTATTTCCGAGTACTTTCGTCATGATGACTGCTGGAGTTTTGGTCGAGGGGCGCGAGATTCGTCTCGGCGCTCTCACCTTTATTGCTGACGACTCCACGTGGCTCCAGGAGGCTCCACTCGACGTTGATGCGCTCCCCGTCCGCGGTGCAACGCATTTCCGTGCATGTGTCCGCGGCGTTCTGCTGCGGCAACCGTCGGCCCCTTATCGGTCGACTCCTTTATCGGCCACCCGTCCGGTCTCCCACCAGCGCAAGCGCTCTGGTCGGTCGAGGCTTCAGCGGTGGGTGAAGCATGCGGTGGCCCGCCAGTCGGCCATGGCGCAAGTTGCGGCAATCAAGCCCGACGAGTCTCTCTACGGCCTGTTCGATCTGTCGACTGGCTCCGTAGAGACTGCATCCGAATGCGACAGCAGTGACCCAGCGGCGGAAATTCTCATGGTCGACGGGCCCCGCAGCCCTCCCGGCTTCGCCCATGATGGCGGAGCGGGCGGTGGAGGTGACCCCGCACAGGACCACGAAGAGTACCAGCCCGAGACACTCGACTCTCTGCAGAGAGAAGAGCTTCGCCGCAGGAACATGGATGCCCTACATACTCCCATCGTGGGAGGAACCCCCGAGGCTCGCGCCTTGGAGGAGGTACGTTTGGCCAATGTGGCTGAACGCGCTCGTCTGGAGAACCTTCAGCGAGCACTCGACGAGCGCGCGCGGCAACGAGTTCCCGAAGCCAGTCGACGTCGACTCTTCCCGCTGACTCAGGTATACCGCACGCCAATTCAAAATTTAGCAGCTGCAACCCGTATAGCAGAGTCCATCCAGCCTTCACAGTCGGAAGCTGGGAGAGGCTTGATGCAGATCAGAGATTTGCTCCGAGCAGCAGGGGACCAGAACTCAGCCGTGTCGCAGTCGCGCAACAGAATTCACAGTCGATCCGTCGCTGCGAATTCGGTTCAGTCGGCTCACAGTCCCAGATCGCCTCCGCGGCGAGAAGGGCGCGACAACCAGCGAGATCAGTATGGAGACCGACACAACCGGGATGACAGGCGTCGAGTACCCGTTTCCCCTCCGAGGGAAAGGTCTTACGCTCCTCGGCGGCAGGACGACAAGCGTCAGTTCAGTGCGGGGCGAAGAGTTCCAGTCGACCCCAGGGAACCAGGCTTCGACGCGCGATCCATTATCGTGCAAGGCTTGGTCGACCGGAGCAGAGCCCATCGAGGTGGACCCGAGAGAGATGTACCCACGAGCTGTCGAGTGCACGTTTCTGGTCCAGAGTGTTTTAGCAGGGCTATCAGAGCCGCAGTGATTCCCCTCAATTTCAGGTTGGCAACAGGAGTCAGCAAATTCACTAGGGAGTCCAAGCCTGATACTTGGCTTGAAGACTACCGAGTGGCTGTTCAGATTGGTGGTGGGAATGACGAGGTGGCCATGAAGCATTTGCCCCTCATGCTGGAAGGTTCAGCCAGAGCGTGGTTGAATCAGTTACCTCCTAGCAGTATTTACACTTGGGAAGATTTGTCCCGAGTGTTCGTCAGAACTTTTGAAGGAACTTGCAAGCGACCAGCTGGTTTGACAGAGCTGCAAGTTTGTGTGCAGAAGACCAATGAGACTCTCAGGGAGTACATTCAGAGGTGGATCACTCTGCACCATACTGTGGAAAATGTGTCTGATCATCAAGCAGTTTGCGCCTTCAAAGATGGTGTCAAGAACAGGGAATTGAGCCTGAAGTTTGGTCGAACCGGGGACATGACCCTGAGTCGAATGATGGAGATTGCTACCAAGTACGCCAATGGCGAGGAAGAGGACCGACTCCGAAGTGGCAAGCATAAGCCAAGTCAGTCGGAGAAGGGAAATTCCAGTCGGAAACAAAAGCGGAAAGCCGAGCCAGCAGCTCCTGGAGAGGCCCTGGCCGTGACTCAGGGAAAGTTCAAAGGGAAGCCAAAAGGATCCTGGAATCCCAAGAAAGTAAAGGATAAAGAAGGAAACGATGTGATGGATATGCCATGCCACATCCACACGAAGAAAGATGAAGAGGGCAACATCATATACCCAAAGCACACCACTCGCCAGTGTCGACTCCTGATCCAGCAGTTTCAGAGAAAACAGTCTAAGGACAAGGAGAAAGAGTCAGACAAGGCCGGAGACAAAGAGGATAGTGAGGAAGAATATCTGCATATCAACTCTACTCTGATGATCTTCACGGATGTGGAAAGCAAGAGTCGACTGAAAGTCATTAACCGTGAGGTGAACATGGTTGCCCCAGCAAAACCAAGTTATCTGAGATGGTCCCAAACATCCATCACATTCGACCAATCCGATCACCCGACTCATATTGCCACCCCTGGGAGGCAAGCGTTGGTGGTCGATCCAGTTGTCGAAGGCACGCGACTGACGAAAGTGCCGATGGACGGTGGTAGTGGGCTGAACTTGTTGTATGCAGACACACTGAAAATAATGGGCATCCCGATGTCCCGACTGATCACCAGCAACATGAGTTTCCACGGAGTCATACCAGGGAAGAAAGCCGACTCACTCGGCCAAATAACTCTGGACGTGGTTTTTGGCGACTCAAAGCATTTTCGCAAGGAAAAGTTGACCTTTGAGGTTGTGGATTTTCAGAGCGCGTACCACGCCATTTTAGGGAGGCCCGCCTATGCACGGTTCATGGCTCGACCATGTTACGTGTACCTCAAACTGAAAATGCCAGGTCCCAAAGGAGTGATCACTATCACTGGCGATCGGAAAAAGGCAGAAGAGTGCTTTCAGAAGGGCTCGAAGATTGCCGATTCCCAGGTGACAGCGGTCGAGTTCGAAGAATACAAGCAGAACGCAGATCCGAGTGATTTGTTGCGATCCAAGAAACCAGCCACAGAATCTGCATTTCAGTCGTCTGGTGAGACGAAGCCTGTTCACATTCACCCGACCGACCCCAATGCAGCCCCGACCCACATCTCCACGACACTCGACCCGAAATAGGAAGAAGCGCTCATCCAATTCCTCCGTGAGAACTGGGACATTTTTGCATGGAAGCCAGCTGACATGCCGGGTGTTCCCAGGGGACTGGCTGAGCACCGCTTCAGAGTCGACAAATCAGCAAAACCAGTCAAAGAGCATCTTCGGCGGTCCGCCGTCCAGAAGAGAAAAGCCATTGGTGAGGAAGTGGCTCGACTGTTGGCGGCAGGATTTATCCGAGAGATATACCACTCCGAGTGGCTCGTTAATGTCGTCATGGTTCCCAAAAAGGACAACTCACTCCGCATGTGCATTGACTTCAAGCATATCAATCGGGCCTGCCCGAAAGATCATTTTCCTCTCCCTCGCATAGATCAAATTGTTGACTCGACCGCGGGATGTGAGAGATTGTCTTTTCTAGATGCATATTCCGGGTATCATCAGATCCGTCTGTATGGACCCGACGAAATAAAAACAGCTTTCATCACTCCATTCGGGTGCTTCTGCTATATCACCATGCCATTCGGCCTCAAGAATGCAGGAGCCACATTTATGCGAATGATTCAGAAGTGTCTTCTCACTCAAATCAGTCGGAATGTGGAAGCGTATATGGATGATATCGTCGTTAAGTCGCGAAAAGGTTCCGACCTGATTACCGACCTCGCCGAAACATTTGCCAACCTCAGAAGGTATGATATCAAGCTCAATCCATCAAAGTGCACATTCGGAGTTCCTGGTGGAAAGTTACTCGGTTTTCTCGTTTCCGAGCGAGGGATCGACGCTAATCCAGAGAAGATCGGCACTATTCTTCGAATGAAACGCCCTGTGCGAGTGCACGATGCCCAGAAGCTTACTGGATGCTTGGCCGCATTAAGTCGATTCATCTTACGACTCGGTGAAAAGGCATTGCCACTTTACCGACTGATGAAGAAAGCAGACAAGTTCGAGTGGACTCCAGAAGCTGATGCAGCGTTTGCCGAGCTAAAAGCTCTGCTCTCCACCCAGCCGGTGCTTGCTGCTCCAGTCAGCAAAGAGCCTCTGTTGCTCTATATCGCAGCCACAGGACAAGTCGTCAGTACAGTACTTACGGTCGAGCGGGAAGAAGAAGGAAAAGCCTTTAAAGTTCAGCGCCCGGTGTATTATTTGTCTGAAGTCTTAACTCCGTCCAAGCAGAGATATCCTCTTTATCAGAAGCTTGTGTATGGAATATATATGACCACGAAGAAGGTTGCTCATTATTTCTCTGATCATTCTGTCACAGTCGTCAGCGACGCCCCACTATCAGAGATTCTGCACAACAGAGATGCAACTGGTCGAGTGGCGAAATGGGCGATTGAACTTCTTCCCCTTGATATCAAGTTTGAGGCAAAGAAAGCCATTAAGTCCCAAGCAATAGCAGATTTCCTCGCCGAGTGGATTGAACAACAGCAGCCGACTGAAGTTTACTCGGAGCATTGGACCATGTTCTTCGATGGCTCTAAGATGCTGAATGGTTCTGGTGCTGGGGTTGTTCTAGTTTCCCCTAGAGGAGATAAGCTTAAGTATGTGCTCCAGATTCACTTTGATTCCTCCAACAATGAGGCAGAGTATAAGGCCCTTTTATATGGATTACGCATGGCCATCTCACTCGGCGTCCGTCGCCTGATGGTTTATGGCGATTCAAATTTAGTGGTCAACCAGGTGATGAAGGAGTGGGACGTGAGAAGCCCAGCCATGACTGGATACGGTAATGCAGTGAGGAAGCTGGAAAAGAAGTTCGAGGGGTTGGAGCTCCATCACATCCCCCGACTGAAAAATCAAGCAGCAGATGATCTGGCAAAGATAGGTTCCAAAAGAGAAGCCATTCCGAGTGGTGTGTTTTTGGAGCATATACACACTCCGTCAGTTAAAGAGGATCCCTTTACAGAGGAAGCTCCACAGCCCAAGAGTGCCACAGATCCGACTGAGGTTGAGATCCCAGCGGTGGTCGATTTGATCATGGAGGTCTTAGTGGTCATTCCCGACTGGACAGTTCCATACATCGCATATATCCTAAGAAAAGAGCTCCCAGAGGATGAGGAAGAGGCTCGGCAGATCGTCCGTCGATCCAAAGCCTTTACCGTTATCAAAGGACAGTTGTATAGAGAAAGCCCGACTGGGGTTGGTCAAAAATGCATAACGCCAGAAGAAGGTCGAATCATTCTCAATGATATCCACTCGGGGACCTGTGGTCACCATGCGTCCTCTCGGACCATTGTAGCCAAAGCATACCGAGCTGGATTTTACTGGCCAAGGGCGAATGAGATGGCAAAGGAAATAGTGGACAAGTGCGAAGGGTGTCAGTTCTACTCCAATATGTCACACAAGCCCGCGTCAGCTCCGAAGACCATTCCGCTCGTCTGGCCGTTCGCAGTATGGGGATTGTACATGGTCGGTCCCTTGAGAACAGGCCGCAGTGGTTTCACGCACGTACTGGTCGCAGTCGACAAGTTCACGAAGTGGATTGAGGCTAAACCAATCAAGAATCTTGACGCCGGTACTGCAGTTACCTTCATCAGGGAGCTGACGTTCAGACATGGGGTCCCGCACAGCATCATTACGGATAATGGGTCAAACTTTGACTCGGAAGAATTCAAGGGTTTCTGCAACGCTCAAGGCACACGAGTCGACTACGCTTCGGTCGCTCATCCACAGTCGAATGGACAAGCGGAGCGAGCCAATGGCTTAATCCTCAAGGGTTTAAAACCCCGACTAATGCGTGATCTCAAGCACGCGGCTGGAGCATGGGTCGACGAACTCCCTTCGGTGCTTTGGGGTTTGCGGACCACACCCAATCGGTCGACCGGAAGAACTCCATTCTTTTTGGTCTATGGGGCTGAAGCAGTCTTGCCGAGTGATCTTCTTCACAACGCTCCTCGAGTTGAACTCTACAACGAAGCAGAAGCTAAGCAAGCACGTCAGGACGCAGTCGATCTTCTAGAGGAAGAAAGGGAGATGGCTCTGATCCGATCGACCATCTATCAACAGGACTTGCGTCGCTTTCACGCAAAAAATGTGAGGGGTCGAGCCTTCCAAGAAGGAGATCTAGTTCTCCGAGTGGATCAGCAGAAACAGCATAAGCTCGCTCCTTCTTGGGAAGGACCCTTCATCATCACCAAAGTTCTCCACAACGGCGCATACCGTCTCTGCAACGTCGAACACAATATCGAAGAGCCCCGAGCTTGGAACGCGGATCTGCTCCGCCCGTTTTACACTTAAAGTTTTCCACTCGGATGGGTTGTAATAAAATACTTCTGTAGTTCATGGATTTCGAAATAATAGTGCCATAATTCCTCCACAATTTTTGTCGCTCTTTCCCCCAGTGGGTGGCTTAGCCGCAAATCCGTTTCGCCTAAGTTTGTACAAATCCTACCGAGTGGTAAGCCAGACTTCCACTCGGAGGCTTAGCCGCGAATCCATTTCGCCTAAGTTATAAAAATCCTACCGAGTGGCAAGCCAGACTTCCACTCGGGGGCTTAGCTGCAGCCCAGTGCTCGCCTAAGTTATTAAAGCAATCCTACCGAGTGAAGAGCAAAACTCTCACTCGGGGGCTTAGCTGCAGCCCAGCGCTCGCCTAAGTGATTAAAATCCTACCGAGCGGTAAGCCAGACTTTCGCTCGGAGGCTTAGTTGCAGTCCAAAGTACTCGCCTAAGTTATTTAAATCCTGCCGAGTGGCGAGCCAGACTCCCACTCGGGAGGCTTAGCTGCAGTCCAAAGTACTCGCCTAAGTTATTTAAATCCTGCCGAGTGGCGAGCCAGACTCCCACTCGGGAGGCTTAGCTGCAGTCCAAAGTACTCGCCTAAGTTATTTAAATCCTGCCGAGTGGCGAGCCAGACTCCCACTCGGGGGGCTTAGCTGCAGTTTAAACACTCGCCTAAGTACAATGTGCTCCCGCAAGGGGGACGAGGTGCAGGTCGACTGCGACCCTCTCCTCTGAGCTACGCCACAAATACAATGTGCGCTCGTAAGGAGGACGAGGTGCAGGTCGACTGCGACCCTCTCCTCTGAGCTACGCCCTAAGTACAATGTGCGCTCGTAAGGAGGACGAGGTGCAGGTCGACTGTGACCCTCTCCTCTGAGCTTCGCCACAGGTACGACGTGAAAATCCTACCGAGTGAAGAGCAATCCTCTCACTCGGGGGCTTAGCTGCAGCCCAGCGCTCGCCTAAGTTATAAAAAATCCTACCGAGTGAAGAGCAAACCTCTCACTCGGGGGGCTTAGCTGCAGCCCAGCGCTCGCCTAAGTTATAAAAAATCCTACCGAGTGAAGAGCAAACCTCTCACTCGGGGGCTTAGCTGCAGCCCAG